>NW_019168516.1:12500-36150 GCF_000001635.26 Mus musculus | reverse complement strand
GTAAGTTTCAGGTCTTCTGGTTTTATGTGAAGTTCCTTGATCCACTTAGATTTGACCTTAGTACAAGGAGATAAGTATGGATCGATTCGCATTCTTCTACATGATAACAACCAGTTGTGCCAGCACCATTTGTTGAAAATGCTGTCTTTCTTCCACTGAATAGTTTTAGCTCCCTTGTCGAAGATCAAGTGACCATAGGTGTGTGGGTTCATTTCTGGGTCTTCAATTCTATTCCATTGGTCTACTTATCTGTCTCTATACCAGTACCTTGCAGTTTTTATCACAATTGCTCTGTAGTAAAGCTTTAGGTCAGGCATGGTCTGATTCCCACCAGAGGCTTCTTTTATCCTTGAGAAGAGTTTTTGCTATCCTAGGTTTTTTGTTATTCCAGATGAATTTGCAAATTGCTCCTTCTAATTCGTTGAAGAATTGAGTTGGAATTTTGATGGGGATTGCATTGAATCTGTAGATTGCTTTTGGCAAGATAGCCATTTTTACAATGTTGATCCTGCCAATCCATGAGCATGGGAGATCTTTCCATCTTCTGAGATCTTCTTTAATTTCTTTCTTCAGAGACTTGAAGTTTTTATCATAAAGATCTTTCACTTCCTTAGTTAGAGTCATGCCAAGATATTTTATATTATTTGTGACTATTGAGAAGGGTGTTGTTTCCCTAATTTCTTTCTCTTCTGCTACTTTTCTTATCAGTTCCCCCGACAAAGCTGACTTAAAGACAAGTGGCTACTTTTGTTTATGGTTTAGAATGAACTATAGTCTGTCTTAGCTACTGTTCTATTGCAATGGTAAGGCACTATATCCAAGGCAACTTGAAAAAGAAATCAATTGAGGTGGGTGGTGGTGACACACACCAGCAGACAGATTTCTGAGTTTGAGGCCAGCCTTATTTGTAGAGTGAGTTCCAGGACATCCAGGGCTATACAGAGAAACCCTGTGGAGGGAGGTGGGGAGGGAGGGAGAGACAGGAAGGAAGGAAGGAAGGAAGGAAGGAAGGAAGATATGGAAGGAAGGAAGGAAGGAAGGAAGGAAGGAAGGAAAGAAGGAAGGAAGGAAGGAAAGAAGGAAGGAAGGAAAAAATAAAGAAGAAAACACTTGACATTTGATTAGGGGCTTATATCCACAAGCACAAGCCAGGGAGAAATAACTGGAAATGTCATGGGGTTTTGAAACCTCAAAGCCTTCCCAAAGTGCCCAGTGGCATACCTCTCCATCAAGGCCAGAACTTCTAAATCTACTCAAATATCCCAACTGGAGAGCAAGTTTTTCAAACCTATGAGCCGGTGGAAGCCATTCTCATGTAAACCACCACATAGGCCATAGCAGCACCAAGGTATAAAAGCAGAAGCATAGGACATTTGGTCACATTGCATCCGCCATCAGGAAACAGAGAGCAATAAATGGTGATGCAGGTGATTTCATTCCACCCCTGTCCTCAGCCCTAGAAATAATACCACCCACATTCAGGGTGGGTCTTCCTACCACCACTAAAACCCCCTAGAAATGCATCCACATGTACAACCAGGTTTCCTCTCAATATAACCTAATCCAATAAAATGACAATGAAGATTAACCTTTACAACCCTGTTTGTGATGTAACATGCAATTGAACTCCTGACACCAGGACAGGAGAGCTGGAGGTTTTGTTTACTCCATTCAGGGAGTTCACAGCAGGGGCCCTGTCTTAGTTTGGATTTGGTTGTTGTGAAGAGATACCATGACCAAGGCAACTCATTTAATTGGGGCTAGCTTACAGTTTCAGAGGTTCAGTCCATTATTATCATGGCAGGAAGCATGGCAGTATCCAGACAGACTCAGTGCTCTAAAAGAACTAAGAGTTCTACATCTTGATCCAAAGACAACCAGAAGGAGATCTGCTTCTGCAGGAAGCTAGGAAGAGCTCTCTTCTGCACTGGGCAAAGCCTGAGCATAGGAGGATACCGCAAAGCCTATCTACACAGTGACACACTTCCTCCAACAAGGCCACACCTCCTACTAGTGCCGTTTCCCATGGACCAAGCATATTCAAACCACCATATCCCCCTCGGCTGATCTTCTTTTTAAATATTTATTTATTTATTTATTTATTTATTTATTTATTTATTTATTTATTTATTTATTTTATATCCAAGTACACTGTAGCTGTCTTCAGATGCACCAGAAGAGGGCATCAGATCTCATTACGGATGGTTGTGAGCCACCATGTGGTTGCTGGGATTTGAACTCAGGACCTTTGGAAGAGCAGTCAGTGCTCTTAACCACTGAGCCATCTCTCCAGACCCTTTTTAAATATTTATTTAGTTCTATTTGTGTGTACGAGTGTTTCACCTGCATGTATATAAGTGATGCACACAGAAGGCATCAGATCCTCTAGGACAGAAGTCAAAGATGGTTGAGAAGCACCATATAGGTACTGGGAATTGAACGTGAATCTTCTGCAAGAGTAACAAATTCTCTTAACCTCTGTACTAACTATCTACCCTTCTGATTGTCTTCTGTACCAAGTACCCTGCAATTTTTTCTGCTTAACCTCATCCAACACAGTAATAAGGGGCAACACATCTTCCTTTTATCTGCCTATCCATGCTTTCTGGGTCTTCTGATAGGGCTCATGTTTGAGGAGAAGGGAAGTAGAATGTGCTACACAGATCTAAGGGAATCTCTACTGTAACACCCTTCTTTTCTTTACATAGCTATTCAGTGTCAGAACCATCCACAGACAATATCTTGGTTACTGTGAAAGCGTTAAGAACTCATGAGCCCCTCCATCTACACCACCTATAGACTAGGAATCTCAGGATGGGACTGAAATATGGTGTTGTCTGTTTGACGTTCCACTTTGACTCGGCTTGAGTATTTTATCTGCATTGAGAAGCCAACTCCACAGGCAGACATAAAGTCAGTCCTTTGAGCATTGTGGTAACACAGTGGAAACTTTTCAAATTCCCTTTTAACCAACTTCCCAACACATGCCTTGTGTGCCACTGACATTGTTGATCATGAGGAAGCATATCAAATCTTTCTGGATTAAAAAAAAATCAATACACTAGTTTTAGCTCATTCTTTCCTCCTGCTGGACAAATGGGGTCTAAAACCAAGAATTTGGTCTATACTAGCGTCCATGTTCACAAAAAGCCACCAAATTTTTAAATTCATAACTACCAGGCTGGTTCCCATAGCACTAAGTTCCTTTGATGGGGACTCTGTCAAGATCAGCAAGGCATGACTACATGGAACGACACACAGGAAATGCTCCAGGGAATATTAGTCACTATATTACATAACCTACTAATTTTATTTGGTGAAATATAAAGGGACTTTTGAAAGATTTATTTATTGTTTTTATTTATGTATATGTATGTATACATCATATACATGCAAGTGTCTGAGGATTCCAGGGGGCTTTGAGTTCCCCAGACCTGGAGTTACACAGAGCTATAACCCACTTGATACAGGTGCTAGGAACTAAACGCTGGTTATCTGGAATAGCAGCAAGTGCTCTTAACCATTGAGCCATTTCTCCAGCCCATAAATAGCCTAAGTTATCCATCTGGAATAGAATATCTTTAATGCAACTCAATGGAACATGGAAGAATAGACCAGAGTGCATGGTTGAGTGGTGAATTCTTTTTCCCAGGTGTGTTCATTTGGATCTTTCCTGTGTGAAATGGATTTCTTGTTGTTGCTATGGCTCATAAGACTATAAGGTATGCTGATCACAGAATCGAGTCACTTCCACATCCTAGAACACACATCCCCTCCCACCGTCATGCAACCCCAGCTATCAGTATGCGGGCCTCCCTGCCTCCTTCCCCTAAAACCCTCTGTTGTGCTTTAGTATGTGGAGCTCTTGATAGGTCTCCCCACTCTTATCTCCTACCTTGAGCTCTAAGAGCTTCAAGGAGGGGGTATGCATGGGTAAATAGGTGGAGCAAACTCATAGACATATGCGCTGTTAAATGCATGGCAGTCTGGTATTGCTAAAAATACTATAGGCTACAAGCCTTAGGTTTTCTTCTTAGTTGGGTGAAATTGGTTTAGTTAATTCTCTCTCTTACTGAATTTAGTATCTATGTTGGGCCCACATTCCATGAAGGATGTCTCAGGAAGGTCAAACTGCATAGGGTGTCCACTTTCCAACCTGTGTCATCTGAGATAATTCTCCAGAGTCTGTACCATATTGATGTTGACCTTGTTGGTGCTCAGATATGTTGTGTGCCCATTAGTCACTGGAGATAGGCACAAGTATGTAAGATCTTGGTTATGGATCACAGATAAAAATCTAACATTCGGACTGGAGAGATGGCTCAGCAGTTAAGAGGAACCATATGGTGGCTCACAACCATCTGTAATGGGGAACCGATGCCCTCTTCTGGTGTGTCTGAAGACAGTGACAGTGTACTCACCTACATTAAATAAATAAATAAATAAATAAATAAATAAATAAATAAATAAACCTTTAAAAATAACATTCAAACCCACAAACTCTACTGTTCCTATTCTCTTGTAGAAAACACTAGATGGGGTGCTGAACAATTGACAGTCAACAGATGGCACTGTATTGGCTTTAAACAGAAATTGCTCAGACACACAGATTTAATTGGAAATGGTGAGTTTGATCATAGATTACACCCAGAGGGAAGCAAACATGATGACTTGTTAAAAGAATGTGAGTGAAAAATAAATTTCAACCTAGTTTGTACCACATTGACTACCATGTTAAATAAAATAAAATAGTTTTACCTTTTTTTTCTAATAAGAGAGAAGTGCTCATTAAAATTTTGACCAGTAAGGGCTAGATAGATGGCTCTGCAGTTAAGAATAAGTGCTGCTCTTCCAGAGGACACAAGTTCAGTACCTAACACATCAGACGGCTCACACCTGCCTGTAACTCCAGCTCTGGGAGAATCCATCACCCTCTTCTGGCCTCTGCATACTGTATTCTCATTTATGTATAGGGAGGAGTGATATGAAACACTGCCTTCTGAACATGGCATAGCTTTTGTAGCTAAGAACCCACAGCAGTCATAGCTACCTGCACGAGATGTGCACCAGACTGGGAGCTTGGACACCCCATCAGAGATGGGGAGGCTTACAAGGTCCCAGTCCTCATCCCAGGTCCCTTACAAGGTCCCGGTCCTCCTCAGGAGCTGCAGCAGTGTCATAGTTGCTGGTGGAGGAGAAGTCATGTCCTCGGTGGTATAACCCCTGGTATGTTGTTCTTGCTCAAACAAGTAGCTTCCACCTATGCAAACAGCCTTTTTAAAAATGGAGTGGACCACAAATAAAAACCATGAAAGTAGAAGGGGGACATACATAAAAGAAGGAGTTTACTGGAGAGAAAAAGGGATAAGAAAGGAAAATGGGGGAATATGATTACAATACATTGTGTGTGTGTGTACATATGCGTGTGTATGTATGAATATGAATAAATGTGTATTTATGTATGTGAAATAATAAATCAACTTAAAATATTTTTTGGATTGGAATTGGAGAATAAAGTGGAGAAGAAGAGGCAAGAGAGAAACAAGGAAGGAATACTGGGAGAGACAATCAAAACCAAGGGTCATTTGAGGGGTAGTATGGAAACCTAGTCCAGTAGATGCTTCCTAAAATACACACACACACACACACACACACACACACACACACACACACGAAGGTGATCTAAATGAAATAGCCATATAATGGGGGAGGCAGAACCCTAACTAGATCTCTCACATCACCAAATGAAGCCTCCAGTACCAGGAACAGATTCTCTTTCAGGGCTGGAGAGATGGCTCAATGGTTAAGAGCACTGACTGCTCCTCCAGAGGTCCTGAGTTCAATTCCCAGCAACCACATGGTGGCTCACAACCATCTGTAATGGGGTCCCAGGCCCTCTTTTGGTCTGAAGACAGCTACAGTGTACTAATACATAAAATAAATAAGTCTTTTTAAAAAGGGAATAGATTGTTTTCAATCAAAGAGTGACCATTTTTGAGTGACCAGATTGTATTTGGTCACCATAATTAGTTCAGAAGTCCTGACTTGATAAGAGAAAATGACAAAGCCATGGTAAAACTTGTGCTGGTTACAATACCTGAAAGAAACAACTTAAGGAAGAAAGAATTATTTTTGACTCATGGTTTGAAAAGGCTAGAGTTGGTTCAGTCCTTGGCCACTTGGCTTGTGCTTTTAAGGAGAGCTTCGTGGATTTGGGGGCATGTGGTTTAGGAGACTGTTCAGCTCATGGCTGACAAGAGACAGAGAGAGGTAGAGACACAGAGACAGAAAGAGACAGAGAACATCTTAAGATGGTGTACCTTCACTTCAGGACGGAGGCTTATAAAACCCAAGAACCTAAGGAAACTTCAAGAACCTTGAGCTCAAAGGCTCAGACTCACAACTCCCTTCCCCACGCTTAGACAAGCAGTAAACCCTTGCTGGGAGAGAGGAGCTATCCTTCTGGAGTGATACCTGCAACCAGTGCAGGAGCTTCCAAGGATGCTGTGTTCCTGAGTCCTGGTGGGGTGGGGGTGGGCTTATCAGTGAGGTCACTGCCCTCAATCACCCAAGCTTCTACAAAGAACCCCAAACTGTTTATTGGTTGACTAAGGCAGACTTGGAGGAAATGTCTTTGCTCTATCTGGGGTGAAGAGATGACTCTCCAGAAAAGACACACGACTGAAGCCTTCTCTATCACCATCTCTATCTACGCAGCTCTAGTAGTGCGAGAGGAAATGGAAAAGGGAACCAGGGTGACACCTAGCGGCTGCTTAGGAAAGAGTTTTTTTTCCACATGTATTCTTTTGTCAAATTTTTTGAGACTTCCATACATGAGTCTCCATTCACACCATTTCCTTACCTGCCTTTCTCCCTCCAATCTCTCCCACATCCTCCACTTCTGCTCAAATTCCTCTTCTTCTTTAATTTGTATTGTTACACACACACACCCTCAAAACCCTGTGAGTCCATTTAGTGCTCCTTGTAGGAGTAAGTGTTTAGGGTTGATCATTTTCACTTGAGACTACATAATAACCCATAATCCATCAGGAGTCTCATCCCTAGAGAAGATTAATGCTCCTTGAGAGAGAAATGTTTTTAATCTGAAATATGTGAGCCAGGGCAGAGTGAGTCCAATATTAGAAAACCAAAATATTACATGAGAAAATATCCCACTTTCTATGCCTTCAGAGAAAGGAGAGGCAATTAGTCTGCATATGCAAAATAATCTGTGAAGATGTGCACACTCATGCACACGCATGCACACACATGCACACACACGTGATTTTTAAAAGAAGATAAAGAAAGACTGCTTCACCTCAATCGAATTATGCCATGAAGTACTGAGAGAAACCACCTCCTCCGAGTGAGGTCAGAGTGCTGAGATACCTCATATATTTTGCAGCAAAGACTTCCCATGTCCAGGATCCAATAGCAGGCCACAGCCTGGAGAGGGCAGCTGCAGAAAGGATAAAATCCTTGCCGAGCCCCAACTGTCAGCTACTTGGTTTCCTTGTACGAGTCAAAGTGCAATTCCAGATACTGAAGAACTGAGGTGTGTCTCTGTGACAGCTGGAGGAGATAAGTCGCCTCTGTGGGTGCTTTGTGAGAGGAGGAGGAGGAGAGGAGCCGTATGAAGCCCTATCTCTGTCCCTGTGGGAGCAGGAGACCAGGAAAGCCCTTTCAGTCAGAGTCCTCTGTGCTGCAGCCGACAAGCCTTTCCTGTGTGAGTTGGAGTCACAGATAGGAACAAGGCCCATGAGAAGCCAAGTGCTGCGCTTGAAGCTAAGACACCTACACTACCCCTGACAGAAATACTGGGGCTCTTTTTTTCAGTCACAAAGAAAGTAGCAGATGATTTCATTATCCTAGCACAGTAGTGAGTACAAGACTCTGTAGGCTCGGTGACCTCAAGTGTGTGTGTGTGTGTGTGTGTGTGTGTGTGTGTGTGTAGATTTATGAGTGTCTGTATGTACATGTATATGCCTTATTATGCAGGATAGGTGTGAGATCGTGATTGACAGGTCACCAGCTATGTCCAAGACCTTGGTTCCCAAGAGTGAATCTCCATGAATCTTTCTGTAAGGAGTAACTAACATGGTGTGGCGATTAATGAACTGTACCAGGGTCTCCCTGCTGAACAACAGGGTGAAAAGGCAAGTCTCCACACTTCGGTGTCAGAGAAAAGTAAACAGAGAAATGCCTGTACTGTGGTTTTGTAACTGTTGACTCTTCCCTTCCTTTCTACAGTGAATGAATGATTAACCAGAGTAAGAACCTGGTACTAAGACAGGATCTTGATTAACTCAGCCTTTGCTCGTCTTGATAGTTCATGCTTTTAGCTCCAGCACTCAGGAAGCAGATGCAGGTAAACTCCGTAAGTTCAAGGCCAGCCTGGTCTACACAGAGAGTAGGTTAGGGAGGCCAAAGATTCTCGGCCAGTGACATTTTTAAGGACAGACCGCCTGTGTTCTGATTATTGACTGTGTACACACAGCATCCTGCCCTGAAGAATCTTTACCTGACACCCAGTTATAACAAACCCTGCTGTGCCCAGCCTCAGTTCCTCCGCAGGAGCAAGAGCCTGAGAGAACTAACTCTGAGCTCAAGGGAGACCCTGCCCCTGGGGAAACACAAAGTGCTGAGTTGAAATGCTGGCTCACTGAGACAGAAGGTTCCAGAAACTCTCTTCCTGGCCTTCCTGTACTGTGCTCAGACTTGTTCCTGTTTGTTCTTATAGGAATCACATAAAGAAAGCAGGACATACAGATTGTCCAGTCTCTCAAAGACAGAGATTGAAACTAGCCTGGTTTCTCCTCAGGCTTTGAGGAGAAGCTGAGGGCTTAGAGGAATCAAACAAGGACAGATCCTAACTATCACTCAAGGCCTCCAGTTCATTAAACAACAGCTCACACTTGTTCCTCTTCTCAGCAACTCAGTCTTTTCCGGTAAGGAGAAAGAGAAAGCCACCAGCACCGGTAGAGGATCACATTACTGGTCACTTGGAGGGGTGAGAGAGGGCTCCTTGTGACCAGAGGATCACATTGCCCAAACCTCTGGACAATACTGAGCCTGTAATGGGCAGAAGTCGAGTTTGGAACACTGGTTAGTGCCTGTGTGAGGAGCCGCCTCATTCCTCCTGGCCCAATCTGTCTCCCTCACGCAGTGACTATGGAACAGGCTCAGCTCTGCCCCTCTTTGCTGTGCAGTAAGAACTCACCGGTAGGTACAGAAGAGCAGCAGAGAGAATAACAGCCGCCAGACACTCTGAAAGCTACTTGGCTCCTCTTCGCTGCCCCCTCTGTCACTGTGACCGTGGCCGGTTGCTTAAAAAAAAAAATCTGTTTTTCTTCATGAAAACGTTACACAGGGGTCAGTGCTTCTATGCCATGGTCAAAGCGTCCAGCCCCTGCGTTTACTCTCTAATAATCTACCTCCTAGATCTGAGGAAAATGAAATATGTCCCCTCTCAGCTCATACCCTCTTCCCTCTCAAACACTAACGAGGACAAGAACCCGATTCTCGACTCCCTGGTGCCCTGACATTCTCCTTTATATAGAGAGGTGTGATTAATCAAGTGAGCCGGCAAACGGGGTAAACGATCATACAGAACAAGGTCTCAGTGCAGCCCCCAAGCTCGGAGTGGCCTGAGGTTGCTGGGTCTGGAGGTTAGCATTGCCCAGGGCCAGCATCTCCACAGGTGGTATCCACGGAAAGAAGTAGCAGGTTCAGACACTGGAAGGTCTGACGCGGGGCTAGCTGTTAAAGTCCCTAAACAGACACAACTCCAACCCCAACGCCCCCACCCTCCACTTCCACCACCACCTCCAATCCCTCATCCCGACCCCTGTTGACCGTGAGTCAGCACAGCAGGGTTCTGCTCCTCTTTGAAGACTACTATGCAGCCCGCCCAGCCTAATCCTGAAAACTAGCCTGTTTCAAGAAATAGAAACTGAAACTGATTCTCAATTCGAGTCCTCCCCCCCCCGCCCTCCCCCGCTGGGCCCAGGCAGGCATATCTCAGGTCTAGAAAGTGCAGGACAAAAAGCAAGGTCTGCTCGAAGACCAGAGGCTGAAAGAAAATCCACGCGATCAGACCTCGTCTTGGTTCGTCTCCTCTCAGAAGGACTCCAGACCTCTGCATCTCATCTCTCAACATTCGGGTCTATATTCCAGTTCTGGATCTCTACATAGGGAAC
Source organism: Mus musculus (assembly GCF_000001635.26). Taxonomy (NCBI): domain Eukaryota; kingdom Metazoa; phylum Chordata; class Mammalia; order Rodentia; family Muridae; genus Mus; species Mus musculus. The sequence goes on along the minus strand of NW_019168516.1, from coordinate 25,951 downwards.
TTCTGCCAGAGGACAGCAACGTTTTTGTCCTAGGAAGAAAGGGGTGACGGTCCAGGAAGGCCACTAACATCGAATCACACATAATAACTCCTCTGGATCAGGTAAGTAAAAGTCTCTTAAATGTAGCTTGGCCACCCCCAATCTAATATGAATCCCCCAATATAATATGAACGGTAAAACCGTGAAAACAGGTCATGTGACCTTGGGGTCTGGTTTCTTTTGCTCAGGCAGTGTCCACAGCAGAGCCTCACTTTGACTGTCTAGTACCACACAGCCCTGCTGTATCTTTGCTGTTCAGATATATCTAAGCCACCAGCCTGGAAGCAAATGCGTACCTCACCTGCATATTTCTGGCTTTGTGGTTCTTCTAATGCTGGCTAAATTTGAAGGAGGGCAGAGTGTGCCAACCTATATTCTCTTGGAATTTAAGATAGTGTCTCTTCATAGCTCCACAAAATAAACGCCCAGGATTAGAATGGACCACAGGCAATATCTAGGATACATGAAAAAAATAGGTGGGGGGGGGGGAGGTTTGTTTCTTATCTGGACTACCCATGGGATAGGAATCTCAGAGTAGGTTTTGAGTATAAGGTATCATAGTGACCTTTTTGTCTGACTCCATTAAAATGTTTTATTTGCATTGGAGAAAGTGGCTCTGTTTAAGGAACCACCTCCTTCACTAGTCTGTAAGTTTATAGTTAATGAGATGGGAGCTTTTCAAGTACCATCTTCCCAGAGCATGTGGGTTCAGTACTGTCCCCATTCACCGTGAGCAAGTTTATCACACTTTCCAAAGATAAATATCAGAGGGAATTGTGTGGTCCCTGCCACCTTTCATGCAGCTATGGGCAAGTGTGTGCGAGCATGCTCTCCGTTCTGTGTCGGTTGCGAGACTCGAAAGACATTTCCTCACAGGTCTGTCTCATTCTCTTTCCCAGATTGACAGCCACAAGGATCTATATTCTTCTTTGGGGATCTTTGCCCCTGTGCAGAGAGGTGAAATAGGAGTATAATCTGGCCATGATCCTCAAAAAAGGAAGTGGAGGGTCACTTGAATCCCAGAAAGAATTCTAAGGGCTCTTTGTAAATACTGGGTTGGAGTTCTGAGGCACGGTATCCCAAGGCTGTCCACACCAACATTCCTGTGTGGCTCCTGGAGGATCCTGCAGCTTCATACAGTTATCCATGCCCTTTCCCAGTCTGCTTGTAATGTATGGACTTCAGCAGCCCTCCTGAGAGTTACTGGCTCCTGCGTGCAGCTGTGACCTGCACCATCCCGGGTGTGCAGGCAGGTGGGAAGTCTCCATCTACAGTCACAGTTACATAAATAGTTCTGAGAAAGCATGGTTTGCTCTCATCTTCTACTCTGGTGAGTGGAACTCAGTCAAGTAAAACCAATACAGAACTAGACCCTGGCTAATGATAGGTGAGATGGAGGGGAGAGAATTGCCTTAAGGACAAGACACTACTGAATGTCACACAGCTTCTTGTCTGTGTACCCCGTCTCTGCACACCATTACAGAATGTTTTCAACCCCTGAAGTTTGTCCAGCTTCATCCCCCTGGCTTCCAGCCAGCTTTGTCTCAGACTTTGTCACCAGCCCACTCTGGTGCCTTTACACCCAGCTCAGGGCCCCTTGACACTGAAGCAGGAAGTACAGCCCTGGATATTCTGTAGCTTGGCCAGTCTGACATGAGAACTGCTGGAGGGGGACCCTGAATGGCTTCTATAGTCAAAGGCTGGACAGGCTGGCAGCCCCTATGCAGATGTGATATGTGACGGCAACCTTTCCCATGTCCTCCCTCTCACTGAATTCTGGACATCTTTGTAGTTATTTGATAAAGCACCTTGGTCTGTTGATGAGTTTAACCCTAAACCAAGTTCTATAGAGTTGGAGAAGCTGGGGAGAGCTCCTTTATCAGTGTAGTTCAGTTATGTGGTGCTTATAAGAGAGGGCAGAAAAATTGGTCTCCAACATTATGAAATGTGTGTCCATATAAAGGGTAAGTGACAATTGGTGGCAGTGAGTAGATCAAGGTTTCCAAACAAAACCCCTCAGCATGCATCAAATCCTCTGTTTAGTAGGATTGTCTTCATCGTAAAGACAGAAACATGGAGTCATATTGCAGGGATCAGCCTTTGGATTTCTTACATACTCTGTGTATAGTTCAGGACTTAGACACAGTATACACAGGTTCTTAGACACAGTGTTATAGCCCTGTAATCTCAGCACTAGGGAAACCGAGATAGGACGATCATAAGTTTCAGGTCAGCCTGGGCTACAAAGGAAGACCCTGGGGGGGGAAAAAAAAAGACTATTTTTTCATATGTCCCTGTTTCTTTGCCCACAATCAACAATAATGAATACCACTTATCTAATAGGGTTTGAGGAGTATTAAGTGAGATAAGGCATTCGAAGGAACCAACTCAGATTCACAGACAGAGGACCTGTGTGCTTAAAGTCTAAGAGTGGAGGAAGAACCTGAGGAGCGGCTTCCTCAGAGACCCTAATAAAGCCAGAGAGCCTCACCAGGGAGCTGAAAGGTCCACAGACAGCGTCACTCGGATCTTATCATGAAACCATCACACAGTTCCTTCGAGGTGGGTAGCATGACTTTCAGGTGCTTGAGGCAGAAAACTGGAGTTCCAAGAATGGGTCTGTATTACAAAGAGCTGAGCTCCCCAAACATGGACCGGTCTCCTGACCACTGTCTTCTGTAGAGGATGAATACAAGTCCCAAGACTGGAGAGCAAGGCTATGGGGAGCAGATGGATTGTATTCAGGTGCTGTTGCAGAAAAGGTATAAGTGAAAGGGGTGCCCAAGGGGCTGGAGAGATGGCTCAGCGTGTAAGAGCACTGACTGCTCTTCCAGAGGTCCTGAGTTCAATTTCCCAGCAACCACATGGTGGCTCACAACCATCTGTAATGGGATCCGATGCCCTCTTCTGGTGTGTCTGAAGACAGACAGTGTACTTACATAAAATAAATAAGTAATTCTCTGGGAGGAAGGAAGGAAGGAAGGGAGGGAGGGAGGGAGGGAGGGAGGGAGGGAGGGAGGGTGGGTTACCCAAGCCAGAGCTGCAAAATGAGAAGCTGTGTTGTTGGGTGTACCATGGCCATGGGCATGTCCTAGAGAAATAAATGAATTAGTATTCTAGGGAAACCTCCTTCTTGATGTGAGGACAAAACAAGTCTCCAGATGTCTCCAGATGTTTCAAGCATGCATGTGAGGGCTGGGTTGGAGAACAGCTTTCAAGAGTCCGTTCGCTCTCCCCCATGTGGGTTCCTGAGATTGAACTCAGGTCATCGGACTCAGCAGCAAGTGCCCTTAGGTACTGAGCCATCTCACTAGCCCTGAGTTATAGAATGTTTTTATTTGTATTCATGTACAAGAAGAAAGGTAAATTTTAAGAGAAGATAGCATAACAGTCACTCATGATAGGGGGACTTTTCAAGTCCAATGAGCAGTTTGTGTGTTGTAACCTTATGTAGAATCCACTTGGTTAGCCGGGTGGTATTGGTGCACACCTTTAATTCCAGAAGGCAAAGGCAGGCGGATTTCTGAGTTCGAGGCTAGCCTGGTCCACAGAGTGAGTTCCAGGACAGCCAGGGCCATCCATACAGAGAAACTGTCTTGAAAAATAATAAATAAATAAATATCCACTTGGTGATTCCCAAACCAATTCTCTTCTCAGCCATGCCCTACTACCACGAATGTTACAGTTTCATTGCAAGGAATCAGTCAATAAGAAAAATATCATTTGAAAGGGGGAAGGGCAGAGTATGTGCTTTTTTAGAAAAGAATAATTGAATTATACTTGAGGCCTGCAGGCCCTCCCTCATCACCATGAGGCTTAGTTAGGAAAGTTGGCTACTAGTGCTTTCAGTTGTTGGTTCTGTCTGCTCATTTAGATTGACACGGGGGTCTGTGTGATCTGTGTAACATCTGTCCTGCTCCTGTAGTAGAGCCCTTCACACAACAGCTGCACAACCATCCCCAGGAATGTGCAACTGTCTTCTGAATTGTTCTATTTGTAAACAAAGCAGTCTTTTCGACTTCTCTGGCAGTCTTTGCGACTTCTCTGGTTGTGTGTCTGAAACCCTGAAGCTGTGCTGTAAAGCCTGCCGATTCGATTCATAAACCACCCTGTGTCTAACGCCTCAACTCATCTACTCTTACAGGCTGCTCCACTACTCCCCAACATGGCAGAGACCCATTATGCTCCCCTGAGCTCAGCCTTCCCCTTTGTCACGTCATACCAAACAGGCTCCAGCAGGTTACCTGAGGTCAGTAGGAGCACTGAAAGAGCTTTAAGAGAAGGAAAACTACTGGAACTGGTCTACGGAATCAAGGAGACTGTGGCAACATTGTCCCAGATTCCAGTGAGCATCTTTGTGACTGGGGACTCTGGCAATGGCATGTCATCTTTCATCAATGCACTTCGAGTCATCGGCCATGATGAAGATGCCTCGGCTCCCACTGGGGTGGTGAGGACCACGAAGACGCGGACTGAGTACTCTTCATCCCACTTTCCCAATGTGGTGCTGTGGGACTTACCTGGATTGGGGGCCACAGCCCAAACCGTAGAGGACTATGTGGAAGAGATGAAATTTAGCACATGTGACTTATTCATCATCATTGCCTCTGAGCAGTTCAGCTCGAATCATGTGAAGCTGTCCAAAATTATCCAGAGCATGGGAAAGAGGTTCTATATTGTCTGGACCAAGCTGGACAGGGACCTCAGCACCAGTGTCCTATCAGAGGTCCGGCTCCTACAGAATATCCAGGAGAATATCCGAGAGAATCTGCAGAAGGAGAAAGTGAAGTACCCCCCCGTGTTCCTGGTATCCAGTCTAGACCCTTTACTATATGACTTCCCGAAGCTTAGGGACACACTTCATAAAGATCTCTCCAACATCAGGTGCTGTGAACCCTTAAAGACCCTTTATGGCACTTATGAGAAGATCGTTGGTGATAAAGTAGCAGTCTGGAAGCAGAGAATAGCCAACGAGTCCTTGAAGAATTCTCTCGGTGTCAGAGATGATGACAACATGGGCGAGTGTCTGAAAGTGTACCGACTGATATTTGGTGTAGATGACGAATCAGTTCAGCAGGTAGCCCAGAGTATGGGGACAGTAGTCATGGAGTACAAGGACAACATGAAGTCCCAAAACTTTTATACTCTCCGCAGAGAGGACTGGAAACTGAGGCTGATGACATGTGCAATTGTGAATGCATTCTTCCGTTTGTTGAGATTTCTCCCATGCGTATGCTGCTGTTTAAGACGCTTGAGACATAAACGCATGCTTTTCTTAGTTGCCCAGGACACCAAGAACATCCTAGAGAAAATCCTGAGGGACTCCATCTTCCCTCCACAGATCTAGTATAAGGGCAGCCTGGTACCCTTCTTCTTCCACAGAAGCCAGGTTACCTTAGATCTCTTTCCTAGATCCCTATTTCTCCACCAGAAATCAAGAGATACGAAAATGCTTCCTGTAAGGGTTTTAGATTCTCTGAGAGGAGTTAAAATCACTCATCTCCCCTGTCTCGATTCTAATGCATTGTTCCACTGAGGGACAGGGACAAGTAGTGATTAAAATTCATTGACCATGATTCTTAGATTTGGAATATAGAAATTTTGTTTTTGGGCTGGAGAGATGGCTTAGCAGTTAAGAACACCAACTGCTTTTCCGAAGGTCATGAGTTCAAATCCCAGCAACCACGTGATGGCTCACAACCATCCGTAGTGAGATCTGATGCCCTCTTCTGAGATGTCTGAAGACAGCTACAGTGTACTTACATATAATAAATAAATAAATAAATAAATAAATAAACAAATAAATAAATCTTTGGGAAAAAAATTAGAAATTTTGTTTTCAGCTATTAAATGTGATGAATGTCCAAATCAATTTTCCTCTGAAACAATAAAGTCGGTTCCTCTTCATTAATGCCTTTGTATTATCTCTCTCCTTCCTTTCCCTAGATACCCCTGTTAAGGACTCATTTGTTACAGAGGAACACTTACTTCACGTTTGGAAGCAGCAGAAGATTATGGTAGCAAGTGTTTTCTGGATTCTATTTAGTACTAGGGACAGCACTCCAGACAGTGTTCCTAAACCAACCTTTCACACATTCAACTGCCAGGTCCCAAACAACAGTGCCTTAAGAGGGAACTTGGGTTTATGTGAGTGACTGTCATAGCAAGAGAGCAATGGCCTCAGGGGACTTCGTGCTAGACCATTTGATGAGAATGTGCTTAGGATATCTCTTCCAAGTGTGTGATAAGGGCTCACAGAGACTGCCAGGAAAGACTGTTGGCTCTTGAAGCAACACAGTGAAGACTGACCTTCGCAAGGCATCAAAGGGCAGCAAAGTACTCGAGGTTGGGTGATACAAAGGGAAACGAGGTTTGTAATTCACTGTTCTTGGATCTAGATGGATGGATCTGTGGGTAGGACATTTGCTCCTCTTGCAGAGGATCTGAGATCTGTTCCCAGTGCTCGCAGCAGGTGGCTCACAACTAACCTGTAAGTCCAGGGAATCCAATGTTATCTCCTGGCCTCTGTGGGCATCCTTGCTTAGGTGGTATATGCTCACACAGACATACACACAAATAAAAATGCATATTGAAGGTGGGTGAGGTGGCACATGACCTTAATCCCAGCACTCAGGAGGCAGAGGCAGGTAGATCTCTATGCGTTTGAGGCCAGCCTGGTACACAGTGAGTTCCAGGACAGCCAAGGCTGTTATACAGAGAAATCCTGTAGGGTTAGCATCTGATGAGGGCCTCATCCTGGATAGGATCAGAAGGGCTGATGCAGGATCACATGTGGAAAGACTGTGTAGGAAAGAGGATGCCGGGCAGCTTTAAAGACCTGTCTCTCCCTTTTTTATAACAACCAACTCTTATGGGGAAATAATGCAATGTAAAAGAGCACCATTAGTCTCTTCCAAGGACAGTGACCCCAGGACATAATTACTTTCCCCCAGGCACTCCTCTTAAAGGTTCCCCTACTTTCACACCACCACAGTGAGAACCATAAGCACATGAAACATCAGGAGGTGTAAAACATACCTACCCCAGAGCAGGAAAACAGAGTGGTAGATTGTTGGTTCTTGGCAATAATAACCAGTTACAAGAAAGCTGCACTGAGGAAAAGGGAAGTCACGTGGTCCCAGGTACCTCGAAGGAACAGAAGAAAGAACCAAAACCCTGTCCTTGCTGCCCTCTCTACTCTTCCTGTCCTTGCTGCCCACTGGCCAGAATCCCAACAGCCTCTCTCCAGAGGAGTTGATCTTTGACATTGTAACATGACATGGTAACCTACAAATAGGTTTCATTCATAACTATCCTGGGATGCAGGCAGCCCAGGGGCTGGTGCGTGGCCATGCCTGTAAGGATGAGAAGGCTTATAGATCCTGTTCCCTACAGCCAGTCAGTCACTGGCATTCCCAAGATCATGAGGGAAGAACAGATTGAATCTGGACGAGTCTAGAGAAGAGCCAGCCCTGGAGTGTGTTAAAGCTATTGCAAAGCAAGTGTGTACCAATACTATCGGTATACAAAGTAGCAAAGAATTGGTTCAAGGAGTTGTTCCGGATAGCAGCAGTAAATGAGCTCAAGCCATGATGTAACCCAGTCTGTTGCCTTCTTAAGGTTTCCAGGCCTGGAGCTGGATGCTTTATGAGCACCCTTTTCTTCTCAGTTCACCAGTCTCTTCCTACTGTATCATTTCCAGTCTCAGCTCTCTCACTGGCCAAGAGGCCAAGACAAAGAGAGAGAGCTACAGCCAAGCATGGTGGTGAACTTTTAACATCCCAACTCCATAAAAAGCCAAGCTTGCCTGATGAAGTAGCTACACCACAAGACTCCATTTTATAGAAACAAAACAAAGGAGACAAGAGGCTAGATATGACTGTTTATCACAAATCTATTCCTCTCCCACTCACAAATTCGCACCATGACCATTGCAGTTGCTTAATGTGTACCAATGTCTGACACACTCACACTCTTGCTGCTGGGAATTGAACTCATGACCTTTGGAAGAACAGTCAGTGCTCTTAACCTCTGAGCCATCTCTCCAGCCCTGGGAATTCTACACCTTCACCCAAAGGAAGTCAGGAGCAGACTGTCTTACAGGGAGCTAGGAAGAAAATCTCAAAGCCCACCTCCACTGTGACACACTTCCTCCAACAAGACCACACTTCCTAATAGTGCCACCTCCTGGACCAAGCATATTCAAGCCACCATATTGATCCTCAAGCAGAAGACAAGAGCCTGCCCTCAGGGACACACCTTTTCCAACAAGGCCACATCTCCTCAAAGTTCCCAAACAGTTCTGTAAACTGGGGACCAAGCATTCAAATAAATGAATGGGGCCATTCTCATTCAACATGCACAACTGTGCATAAAGGGACATTAAGAGACAAAGAACTGTGCTATATAAGGTACTTTTCATTCTTGATCTATACAAATAATTTTTTTTAAACTTACACTGAGCATGGTGGCACATACCTTTAATCCTGGCACTCAGGAGATAGAAGCCAGTGCGTTTCTGTCTTAGTGCAGCCTAGTCTACATAGTGAATTCTGGAACAGCCAGGGCTAGGTGGAAAAACTCTGTCTCAAAAACCAAAATAAATGTTCACCTTTAATCCCAGTACTCCTGAGGCAGAGGCAGGAAGATCTCTGAGTTCAAGGCCAGCCAGGTGTACAGAGTGAGTTCCAGGACAACCAGGGCTACACAGAGGAACCCTTTCTCAAAACAAACAAACAAATAAAAAAGCCTTACAGTGGGACTTTGTCAGATAAGTCCTTATATTTTTATGTACTAAAGACTCAATTGTGTGAATACTTCTAAACAAAGAAGATCATTTTGTAACTTAATTTTTAAAAGTTTTTTCTACATATACAATCATAATGACTGCATATATTTATGTGTCAGGAGCCATAATGGGACAAGCCAGTAACTCGCAGGTGATCATCCTGAAATGGCCTGCTTCGGATTATTATATAATCTGTGACAGGTGCACCCTTATTAAGCAAGGCTGTAGGGATTCATTTTGGGAAAGATTCCTGCTATTAATATGCTTTTCCTGTTATTATTAAGCATATATAATAATCACTAAGTAATAGCACACCCCTTTAGAACAGATCTTTGCAGATCCATGAAGATGTAGACAAATAGATGACTTAAGTCTTTATGATGATCCTATAAGAATTCCTAAAATTAAAAAAAAAAATCTAAAAACAAACTGGGCAGTGGTGGTGCAAGCCTTTGATCCCAGCACTTGGGAGGCAGAGGCAAGCAGATTTCTGAGTTCAAGGCCAGCCTGGTCTACAGAGTGAGTTCCAGGACAGCCAGGACTACACAGAGAAACCCTGACTCGGAAAAAAAAAAAAAAAAAGAATTCCTAAAATTGTATTAGTGATTGTTAAGCTCATTTATAGTGGGACTGCCACTATGTCCTTTTCTGATAGTCAAAAAACTACGATGAGAACTCTGCCAGTGTCCCAAGTGTCACCAGTTAATTGCTCTTAGATAGTAACCAGACTTTCTCCCACTCAGAGCACATTCCAAGAGGTTGTAAAACAATTAACCAAAGACCATAAAAAGAGAACTAATGATTTATTAAGAGGTGCTAGGACAGAAGATAGAATATTGACTGGGTTTATCTATACCAAACTTTACTTATAATTCAGTTATGGTTTTAAACCTTCAGTGAACCTGTGGGGCTGAGGCAGGTGATGGATAATTGCTGGATAATCACTCCTAATGGATACGCAAGTAAACATTCTCTGCTGTAAACTTCTATCTCAATTTACGATTTGATTTTTTGAGTGAACTTGTGATGAACTTTGTAACATGTGATCATGTATTCTGAAAGATGCTTAAGTGCTGAGGACAGACAGAAGAGTCAGGACTGAGGGACTGGGGTGAGAGGAGTGGAGGTGAGAGGAATGGAGCTGAGAAGAGCTGAGCTGAGAAAGGAGCTGATTTGAGAAGTTTTTAGGCAGAACGCTTTTTAGACAGAACTGAACTCAAGGAGAACTTAGAAATATAGGCATGGCATCAGGAGAAAAGGCATGGAGAGTAAGAGCATTGCTGTGACTTCAGAGCAGGAGGAGAGAGCACGATTAGAAGGAGTATGCAGAGTGGAATAACTTAGAAACTATAGGTAACATAAAACGCTAAGAGGGCAATGTGCAGAATGTAGAGGGAAAGAGGGCAAAAGACGCTGCAGAGAGCAGAAGGAGCAGGCTAACCTTTTAGCATTAAAAGGGCAGAGGCTTTTTCTTTCTCTATGCAATAAAGATTGGAACTCATTTTTCATCCAGAATGAGTGAGTTCTTCTGCACCGGTGCTTGGTCTTTTTCTCCATCTGCTTATGTAAGTATGCATGTGTGTGTGTAAGTATGTAATTGTGAGGATGTATGCATGTGTGTGTGTAAGTATGTAATTGTGAGAATGTATGCATGTGTGTGTGTAAGTATGTAATTGTGAGGATGCATGCATGTGTGTGTGTAAGTATGTAATTGTGAGAATGTATGCATGTGTGTGTGTAAGTATGTAATTGTGAGAATGTATGCATGTGTGTGTGTAAGTATGTAATTGTGAGAATGTATGCATGTGTGTGTGTAAGTATGTAATTGTGAGGATGCATGCAAGTTGGACCCAACTGGGTTTGAATGGAAATGTATAAATGAATAAATGAGCATGCATGAATCTGTATATGAACTCATGAGATTATGCATATTCACTTATGTAAAAGTTTTTTCTTCTGTGAGTGTTATTCTCTTATCCTGGTTCAATAGAAGTTTATTGCTCCAAACTTCCCCCTAGCCTGACAAGCAAGAAGCAGCTGGACAATAGGGAAAAGGCTCAAGCAATTATTAGTCCTTTATTTACTTTATCTCCTGCTGTTTTAGGATGAGGTGCTAAGCGCCTGAGACTGCAGTCTCTGGCCTCAGAGGATCACAGCTACATAGCATAGTAACTTAGACTTAGATAAGTAAACTTTTTATTATACAGCAACCCTAAATATCTCCTAAGACAAAGTCTTACCCCCCACTGACACTCTTTCCCCTCCCCTGCCTCAAGAAGAACTGACCAGAAAGAAGAACCCCACAGCGGGGCTGGTCCCCGGCACTTATGGGTTATGGCACATGTGTGTATTAGGTAACAATTAACTCATATTCTATATATGCATTACTTCAAGGTCACAGCACAGCATTTTTATCGATTCTGTCCTGGAAAAAAAGACTGCAGGAGTGTGAGGCCTGATCTCTAGGAGACAGTGGGGCAGTTAGAGGATCTGAGGTCTAACATCTAACAAAACTTGAAGTTTTCCATCCCCAGCAGCTGAAGGAGAACCTCGTGGCCCTACCTAGTGCCTGTTTCCATGTACCTGGGCATGTAGACTAAGTCAGGTTTGTTTGCAAGCCTGGCCATCAGCCTGGACCAGGCCAGCCTCACACAGAATCCATGTACACTCTGACTCTTTGGCGTATTCTCCCTGCAATAGCAGCATTTTCTTAACAAGTCATTAACAATCTGATTCATCTTGATCCCAGCATCTAGAACAGGACCTGAACCATCCCTGGTGCCCTGTTAACACTGACAAGAGAGTATCAAGCTTAAAGCTTAGTGAGAATGTCCTGGTACCCTGAGAAAATCCAAAAGTCAGGATGTACAGAGCCCCAAATCTCCTATGTATAGCTCTCCTCTGACGCTTCCTTCTCTCCCCTCAAACACTCTGTCAAAGCCTGGCCCACAATTCCCAAGACAACTTACTCCTCTGCCTTGAATGAATATCTATTTCTTCTCAAGCAGGCTTTATCATCACTTGAGCATCAGATGCCAAGAAAAAGGGAAGGAAGAACTATTGTTTATTTCTCAAAGGTGATTAAGAGAAATCTGAACCAACGAAGACATCGTAATCACCAACTATTGACAGTAGATGGCGCCAGTAGCCTAACACTAGGACGTTTCTGTCCATTTGAATTACAAATGCATTTGAAGACGGTTGATTTAGATGTCTGTCGAGCTATTGATGGAGCTATCTCTCTATCTATCCATCTATCCATCTATTTTAGAGACCTGTCTTCTTGCTATTTAACTAATGCTGATCTCAAATTACTTAGGTTCAGGCAATCCTCCTGCCTCAACTTCCCAAGTAATTTGGACTACCACGAATGCCACCATGCCTCTTAAGAACTAGAATTTTGTAGGACCAGCAGAATTTGGAAAAAGCTACTATCAGGGACCAACTTTGATAATATGATTGAAGAGCTTTAGGGTCTCGGCATGACTGTTGCATCAACATAACAAAGAATGTGTTTGTGTAAAACGTGATTGTCTGTGTCTTATGAAAAGCGAGCATTAAGGTAGGTATTTATCCACAGTCCATCTACAAAAACAGAAATAGCAGCATTACAAGTCTTCTCCTCCAGCTGTCCTCGGTACAGTCTAAGGCAGAGGTTCTCAACCTATGGGGTCACAACAGACTAAAGACTATCAGAAAATACAGATTCATAGCATTACAACTCATAACAGTGGCAAAATTACAGTTATAAAGTAGCAATGAAAATAATTTTACCAATGTGGGGGTGGGGATCGCCACAACATTAAAGGGTCGCAGCATTTAGGAAGGCTGAGAACCACTGGTCTGACGCAACAAAAGAGGAATTAAAATGTATGTCCCGGCTTTGGAGGAGCATGCGTCTTCTCTGGGCGGGTAGGTGGTGAGACCAGGAGCTCACCTGTGATCCCTGGGAACACCTTTCTCGAGTGGCCCTTCTGTTTTACTTCACAGGGAGTTCTGCACTTTGACCATGCGTTCCTTTGAATTTGTTTAGTGGGCATGATGCGGTTCTTCTAGATCGCCGGAAGTGTTTCTGGGATTCCTGGCAAGAGCCCTGTGACAAACCTGGAGAGAGTTGGCGGTGCTAATGTCGTAGTCTAGATAGGGTTACCCAGTAGGCACGTGGGTTAGACAGCTGGCACTATTTTGTGGATGACAGAGCATGTGAGGGAAGCTGGTTGGGACATAGGAACATCACGATTTCAAGGGCGGGGGTTTTGGACCTCGGAAGAGAGCCGCGGAATCAATCAGTAAGTGTCTCCGGCACAGGGTGTTAAAGATAGCTGAAGGGACCTGTCATGGCTGTTTCGTTCGCAATGGGAAAGCGTGCATCTGAGGAGAAATGAATAAGGAAAATATGGCTTTCTTTGTGGGAAAGGGCGTGGGTGGGTTCAGTTTGTTAAGTTTGACTCAGCCATTCCAAGGAAGCTTTGAAAAATTCAGTAAACTGAAAATCTAAGCCTAGCAGTAGCGGAGCCTGGAGGTAAAGGCAGGAGGATCTCGGAGTTCGAGGCAAGCCTGGTCTACAAAGTGAGCTCCAGGACAGCCAGGGCTACACAGAGAAACCCTGTCTCGAAAAACCAAG
>NW_019168516.1:0-10000 GCF_000001635.26 Mus musculus | reverse complement strand
GTTATCCCCAGACACCTGAAACTCCTGGGCTGTCTAACTATTTCCTCCGAATACAGAGACTGGTAAGGAGGCTGGTAAGATTAACAAGCTAACGAAATTTGTTAAGACTCAGGACATTTATAACAGGCTCTGAAAGCCCAGAGAGGCCCAAGAAGCACAAAGCCTCTCTCCCTAGGAGTATAAAAACTGGAAGCTGTCGCTGGGGTGGACTCTGGTGGAGCTGTTTGCAAGTACACTAGGGCGCTCCTGGGATGTAACCTTCGTGGGTCACTCACTGTCCCTGCTGGGGTGGGTTTTTCAGAGATGCAGCTGTTTTCGAATCATATATGTTCCCGCAAATAACCCTCCACCCACAGTCCTGGAAGCAATCCCCATAAACTGATAGATTCGCTGTCTCAGTTAGGGTTACTGTTTGCTTCGAAGAAACACCATGACCAAATAGCAAGTTGTGGAGGAAAGGGTTTATTCGGTTTACACTTGCACAGCACTGTTCATCTCTGAAGGAAGACAAGAACTCAAACAGGGCAGGAACCTGCAGGCAGGAGGAGCTGATGCAGAGGCCATGGAAGAGTGCTGCTTGCGTCTTGCTCCCCATGGCTGACTCAGTCTGCTCTGTTGTAGCACCAAGGACCACCATTCCAGGGATGGCACCACCCACAATGGGCTAGGCCATTCCCAATTAGTAACTAATTAGGAAAAAGGTCTTACAGCCGGATCTTATGAAGGCATTTTCTCAATTAAGGTTCGGGTAACTCTAGTTTGTGTGTCAAGCTGGCACAAGACTTCGCAGCACATTTGTCAAGCTAGACATAAATAGAATCTTCTGTTTGCTGGGTCTTTCGTTGTGCCCTTTCTGGAATGAATATATATGTTCGTTCATGTCTCCCCAGGGAAACTTCTTCAGAAACTTGGCCCCTGGCCCTTGCACGACAACCACACTGAATTCAACTGAGAGTTTGCCCTCATTCTGTACACTTTACTTTTGCCAACGAACTTAATTAGTTATGGATTGAGGTTTTTTTCTTAAAAGATTAAGTGGAAAGAACAAAGTTAGTCGTTGGGCCAGCCGGATGTTAGGAAAGTGAGCGCCTACTTGTATTTTCCTTTCTTTAATTCCACGCGGAGGTGACAGAGACCTACAGTCCCGCGACGCGACACGCCACACTGGCGGGCAACAAGAACCGCAGACACAGTTGCCCAGCGGTGCCGGAGACGCGGAGGCTGGCCTAGTGGCGAAGGGGCGCATTGGTGCAAAGCTCTCCGTCCAGAAAGGGGAAGTGGGTTTGAGCTATAAAAGTGCGTGACAGCCTAGCCGATTGGGACGACAGGGGCGTTGAGTAGGGAGTGACCTCAATAAGAGAGTACAGAAAAGGAACAGCGAGGGAAAAATAGCACTGGAGGTATGATCATGATAGGGAAATTTGCAGTGGATCTGATTTCAAGGGCACAGGAATTCAGCTCTGGGTTGCGGCTTCATGAGAAGCAAAAGAACAGACCCAGAAACACAGTTCCAGCATTTCCTCTTCATGTTCTGGTCCTGGACTATAATGGTGAAAAAGTAACCTTAAGGCCCCAGCGAGATTTGAACTCGCGACCCCTGGTTTACAAGACCAGTGCTCTAACCCCTGAGCTATGGAGCCAGTCACAAATGTGGCTCTTGTGCACGAGTAGTTAACAGGATCACAATCGTTGCGCAGCCGCAGACTCTAACGCCAAATTGGAAAAATGATAAAATCTAATTTTAGTCTTTCAACCGAGTAGCGGCAGCAGCCGACAGGATTACACTATCCACCGAGACAGATAAAACAGAAGGAACGTGAGTATTCGGAAAGAGACTTTTAAAAAACTGGTCCGAGTTGTACCTGCCGTGTGAGCGAGGGAACGGTCCCTACGAGGAGTGCCCTGGTCTGCCGAAGGAACAGGGAACGATGTTGTAATCAACGATTATAATCAAGGCTTATAATCAAGGTCAACATTCAGACAATGCTCACGGGAAGGAATCGATGACCCTGTCCTGTGAGAGGCCAAGTCAGAAATATTGATTACCTGGTGGTGACAGTAGTGGTCGGGTTCTGCAGACGTGCTCAGTAGAGAGCAGCGCAAAGACCTAGAATCCCCTGGTCCCACCATACTCACAGGCAAATTTGAAAAGGACAACCAACTCTTATGATGCATCTTAATGCTAGCAGTGAGCTAATTTGTGATGGCCCCTCAGAGCCCCCTGAGGGGAGGTCAGAGAAGATGAAGGTTTGGGGGAGGACAAGAGTCCTAATCTGAAAGAATAACAAGAAGTGGCGGCAGTCCATAGCCCTCTGCCTGGTGGCTAACCGGCCCTAAGGTTTCTGTAACGCTGATGATGGCTGGCTCACTCGTGGTACAACCCAGGGGCCTGCCCTTCATTTGAGTGCTGGAATTCTGTGAAGATAAGGTTCAGAGTCCTGGATTTTTGGCGCCTAGACCAGTTATTCTCAGAGACCTGATAATGCTGGAGATCTTACGATGCCCAAAAGGTGAGAGTGGTGGTGCACACAGTCTCATATGAGCATGTGTAGCCAAGTCACTAAGTTGTCCTGTAGCCAAGTAATTGTCACAGTAACTGTTGTCGAATTATAGCTATTATACAGAAATGTATAATTACTCTACAAATGCCACCCTCTGACAGACACAAGCACATACACTACAGACAGCTACCCACCGTTCTCAGTCCTGGCCTCACATGGGACGCCTACACCCAACAAGCCACTTTTTTGTGACATGTAATATTGTGTCATTCCAAGCATAGCTATTAAGTGATGCGAAGGGAATTAATCATCATCAAAAGGCCATGCAAGTTGAGCATGGTTGGCACATACCTTTAATCCCAGGGCCAGAGGCAGGAGGATCTCTGAGTCCAAGGCCAGTCTGGCCTACATAAACAGTTCCAGGCCAGCCAAAGATACAGAGTGAGACTTTATCTTTTAAAAACACAGTATTTGGAATTACCTAAAACTGTTCCCAGAACCTAATCACTTAAACTCGACTCCAGTGTTGTGGCAATCAAATTTAGATTCAATGGATTTATTCTCACTGCTAGCAGGAGGCAGTTTTAGAGTCAAACAGCATGCTGCGCCAGAGAGAGCTAAAGGAAATGTTTATAAAGGCAGACACCAAAGATGCCCAGTATAATTATCTACAGAATTCGTAGCTGGGCAAGAAAATTGTTTTCCCCCTCAGTTGTTTCTCATTCCTCTTGTACAGTAATGAAAAGACCACTTACCCCAGTCCCACGGCAATGTTGGAGCTTATAAAACCAGAAGTACCTGCTTTTATAAACTCCATTCCTCTTTCTCTTATCTCACCTGCAGGCCACTAGGATCTCAGGGCATTCCTGGGCAAAGGTCAGTGGCCCTTAAGAGTTACCTGGTACCATATTGAGTTTCTTTCGCCATCACAGGGAAGCTGGATGTAAATTATTACACAGATCTAAGCACTCTAGGGGAAGTGTCACTAGTTGACTGGGACGAAGCAGGCAATAACAACACAGTGCCCTCAGGTTTGGGCTGGCTGTCATGTCCTCACACCAGAATAAACTATCTCTTATTCCCTTTGAAGTGAAAGCTGTGGTTGGTTTTTTTGTTTGTTTGTTTTGTTTTGTTTTGTTTTGTTAATGCATTGGTCTGTGTGAATGTACATACATATGTACATGCACAGACTCTGAGGTGTGCATACAGTGGCCAAAAGAGGGCACCATATCCCTTGAAGCTGGAGACCTGGATCTTTACATGGCATGCTGCCTGTTCCTTGGGTGCTGGGATCCGAACTCTGGTCCTCATGATTTCACAGTAAACTGTTTTTGTGTGGATGTCTGTTTCCAACAGCTAACCCCTACACAGTGTCTCATAATCGCCCTCTCCTGTAACCTTCATCCCAAATCTGAGATACAAGCACATGAGCTCACACATCCCAAATGCACAACATTTGGGATTATTCTAGCAGAAACCAATACTCCGACATATCCTCGTTCAGTCAGACCATGGAATCAAGAATGAGTCCAGACACCCCTAGAAATGTGCTCACAATCTGTATTTCGATCTCCTCTCCCACTTCCAAGCAGAGCACTAAGCAGGGAACAGCCCACTCCTGCCCTTCTTTGCCTCGCTTTGTGGACACTATGGAACAAAAGCCAGTTGAGAGGAGAGGCTAAGGAGGCTGGCCTGCCCAACCCCCTCCAGGGCAGATGCTCAGGAATCCTTGTCACCAGCATGTTCTGGTGTTTGCATAGATTTAGAACGTTCCAGAAAGGGTTTGTTAAGACTGTGCTTGAGCTGTGTGCATCTCTACACGGGTGCTAGCTGCATCTGTAAACTCCTAAGTATCAACATGTGTTTCACAGTTCCAGAACCTCTGATCTCCTTAGCCAAAGGAAAATGTGAGGCTTAAGGCATCTGTGACCACACTGGCAGTCAATGTGGTAAAGGATGCCCCAAAGAGTGCTGGAGAGAGCCAGGCACGCCTTTAATTCCAGCACTTGGGAGGCAGAGGCAGGTGGATTTCTGAGTTCAAGGCCAGCCTGCTCTGCAGAGTTCCAGGACAGCCAGGGCTACACAGAGAAGCCATGGGGGGGGGGGGGAGTTGCTGGAGAACGGCAATGTGCTTATATGTATATACTGTAGTTCTGGCCTCTTGTATAAGTCATGAGTCTCCTTTCAGATCCAGCCAGACTGGCTTCTAATTGGGGAGCACAATGCTCCTCCCAGAATAAACAATCCAGCAAGGCCAGCTGGATCCAAGGGACTCAACGACCTCTCCAGGCAGAGCCTGCAGCTGTCACAAAATGTAAAGTAATACATGATGGGCCCAGGGTCAAACCACACCCTTTGCAAGGGGACTAGTCTTTGACATTGTTCTGTGTAAACAGGGACCCTTCTAAATCAAGGCAGTAAGCCCTTGTGGTAAGAAGCAGCCTTGCTTAAAGCTGGATTTTTATGCCAGTGAGCCATGCCTCTCCATAGTTCAGACACAATTTGCAGGAACATTACAGGAGCCAGCAGGCACCAAGGGTCCAAGGCATCTCTTCGCTGTGCAATCGCGAAGTTACCCACAGGGCCTCTTTGCTCAATCAGTCTTCAGCGCCTGTGTTGTGCTCTCTGGCAGCCTTCTTGGGCAGCAGAAGTAGGGGTGTGAAGGAAGGTCCAAGATAAAGTACCTCGGTCTCACCGAGATACACCGCTGCCCTGTCCCCTCCTAGTAAGCCTGACAGCTCTTCAAGGCCAGATTCTCAAGTATGTGCCGGTAGAACAAACAGAGAAAAGGGGGAACACTCGCTCCTGGAAGTTGACGCGGAAGGTGTAGAGGTGGCGCATGTCCTCCACTGCATAGAAGGACACTGCTCCCACCTCAAGGTCCAGCGCCACCCTCACCCGCGACAAGTGCCCACAGTTGAGCTGTGTCCTCGCGGGGCTGGTCACCGCCCAGTATTGCCCATTGTTGAGTTGCATTGCCCAGACGCCCTCCTCGGGGGTAAAAGGCGTGAGGCCCTTGCGACGCACGCTCTCCCGGGCCACACCGAAAGCCCAGCCGTCCTTGGAGCCCACTTCCACCTCCCAGTGATGTCGCCCAGAGGAGAAACCACAGGATGCCAGAACGCGGGTGTTGGTATCAAAGCGGCGAGGATGGTTAGGCAAGTCCTGGGCGCGCTGTCCTAGACGTACGCTCTTTAGATCCAGGGACAAGATGAGACGGGGGTTGGCTGTGTCTGGATCCAAAGTGAGTTCCACTGAGGAGAGAGAAAAAGGAAGGATGTCTCCACACACACTGCTGCCTCTACAATCAGGGTACATTCCCTTCTTGTCACCTGCCAACACTCCTCCCTCCACATTAGCTACCTAGCTTTCTCCTCTTTTCTTTCTTTCTTCTTTTTCTCTTTCTTCAATTTAACAAATGCGTATTAAAATCTTCAACAGACATTTATTTAAATTTAAGAAATACAGCGGGCCTGATTTGGATCTCAATTTGAGCAGGTCAGGAAATCTGATTTCAAGAATAATTGTGGAGCCTGGATGTAAAGAAAGCCTGAACTTAGGTCTGAGAATGTAATGACTGTAGTTTTTTGGTTTTTTTGTTTGTTTGTTTTTTTAATGCCTGTTAGATACATAAAAGTAGCTTAGTGGGGATCCCCACTACACCCCAGGCTGCACCTGAAAACCAGCACTCAGTGACATCATTTACCCAAGATAACCAGCCACATTCTTAGAACCCTATGATCTGCCCTCCTACCTTCTTGTGCATGTTCCCCACCACACACACACACATAACCCCCAACCCCAGAGGCCCTTTATTGTTTAGATGTTGAGGTAAGAGTGGGTTCATCCAGGATATTGAGATTTCTCTGCCCCAAGCAACCTGAGGCCAACTCATTCCTGCTGCAGACCACCCTCTGCTTATGAACCAAAGGGCTCCACTGCCACCTGAGGGTTCAGAGATGTCAATCATGGATTAGGATGGGGGCAGAGTAACAAACGTCACTGAGGTGGACAGGCACGGACAGAGTCAACCACTTGTAAAGCCCTGAGATACCACCTCTGGCAGGAAGCAGGTTGCCTACATGGTCAGCCTTGTACTCACAGTGGCGATCACACTTCATACCTTTCTCTTCTTTCTCCAGCTCTCCCTGGAGATCCTCTACAGAGACACAAAGCAGAGCCAAAGTGCACAGCGTGGGACACTGCCCGACCAGAAAACCTCCTCTTCTCCCTCACTTACAACTCCAGATACTCCAGATACTCCAGATACTCCAGAGGCTGAGTTACACGTATGGAGCCAAGATGGGAACATATGGAAGCGACCCCCCCCCCAAGTGTTCTAGCTCCCCCTCTCCCTCTATTGTCTAGAACTGGTCTGACCTGACCCCTCCCCCTTTAGCTTCTCTGTGCCCCCAGTATTCTTCTATAGTATCCCCACAGGAAGCAGGATGCCCAATCTGGCTTTACTATGCTTCAACTCCTGTTTCCTCTTCTCAGTTCAAGAAAGACACAGCCTTACATCCCATGACTACCAGGAGCACACCCACCCTTCCACCCAACACTATGCAGCCAGCCCACACCCAGAGCCCCACCTTTGAACTTCTTCAGCAATCCTTTTAAGACGAAACTCTTGAGGGAAACATTCCACACTTTATTCTTCATCTCAGATGAGACTGTGGTTGGCTTGGAGCTGGGCACGCTGCTGCACCTGCAGGACAAGACCCCAGAGAAAGTCCCGAGAACACCAATCCACTCCTACTGCCCTATGGAAATTAGGCCGGTGCTATAGTTTAGATACATGTAATCCTAGAGACCTATGTGTTAAAGGCTTGATTGCCAGCTTGTGTCCCTATTAGAAGATATCCCATCTTTTAGGAGGTGGGGCTTGTGGTAGGGAGTTTGCATGATTGGAGAATTGCCTTTGAAGAGAATTTCATCGAGCAGACAATCTTATTCATTCCCCTCCACTCCCTCTTCCCTGTTGCTCCCAGTTGAGAGAAAACAGAAAATCCAACTTTACACAGGGATTCCCACAGCTAGGTAAGTGGGCCTTTGCCTCAAAGGGTACCCAGGGAAGGAAGTAGCAGTTGGGGGTCAGGAGGAGAGAGATGATGTTAGGATAAAAAGAGAAAGCTTGAGGGGAGAGCAAAGCAACGTGGAGTGGAAAGACCCTAGGAAGCGTGAAGTTCACTCACTTGCTCAGTGTGCTTTTGAACTCCTGGAAGAAAACATGGAAGAAAATCAAGTCAGCATCATATAACCTCTATTGCCTTGGAGAAAGCATGACACACAGAAAATAAGCCATGCCCCACTAAACACAGGTGACAGTGGCTTCCAGCTGTGGCTGGCTACTGGATGTTATCACAGTGATGATACCTTCAACGCTCCCTCCCTCTCAGATATGCAAAGCCTTTACTGTAAAATCCTCCCTGAGCCTTCTAACAAGACCCAGTGTTTACTGTTAGCATGGTTATCAGCCCACACAAGCTACAACGTCTTGCTGGTGTATTGTTTTGTTTGAGACAGACTCACAGGCTCAGGCTGTTCTCAAAATTTCATTTGGAACAGAGGGTGGTCTTGAACTCCTGATACTTCTACTCCCACTTCCCAGTGCTGGGATCCCAAAGTGAATGCCACCACACTGGGCAGCGCCTCGGTGTCTTTTCTGTCGTTCTGTCTTTCATGCTTGACTCTTTTGTGGCTTGTGAAATCTATCTGAATATGCTGGTGGTCTTTTGTTGTTTGTTCTGGATTTTGTTTGTTTTTCTTGAGACAGGGTCTCGCTATGTATGTAGCTCTGGCTGTCCTGGAATTCACTCTTTGATCTCAAACTCACAGAGCTCTGCCTACCCCTGCTTCCTGCCTGGGGGCTGGGATTAAAGGTGTATACTACCATGCTTGGTCTGGTGACTATTTTTTTTAAGATTTATTTATTATATGTAAGTACACTGTAGCTGTCTTCAGACACACCAGAAGAGGGCATCTGATCTCATTACGGATGGTTGTGAGCCACCATGTGGTTGCTGGGATTTGAACTCAGGACCTTTGGAAGAGCAGTCAGTGCTCTTAACCGCTGAGCCAACTCTCCAGCCCCTGGTGACTTTTTTTTTTAATTAATTATTTATAAAAGTGTTTGTGTATGTCTGTACACCATGTGTGCCCATGGAGGCCAGAAGAGGGTGTCAGACTCCCTGAAACTGGAGTTACAGGTTGAAAGGCCCTACAGGCTCCAGCAGGGCTTGCCTTTCCCCCATCCCCTCTCCCTTGTAAACCATAGACTGCATCCCTGAAGCTAAGGTCTGTTCCATAATTGGTCACTTCCTCCTCCTAGAGCTGATCACCAAGGTTCAACTCTCAAAGTTTTGGAACCCAACAATTAAAAAGTCTCTCTTTGGCTATCCTAATTAACATGCCCACTCAAAACAAATCAACTCATCCTAAAAATGGGGTTCCCCCTTTCCCTTTATAAACTGCCAGTTGCCTCAGGCCTTGCCTCCTCTCTATCCAGAGGCAGACGTTTGTCCCTGGGGCAAATATTTCTTCTCCTTCTTCCTTGTTCCTTTACCCTTCTCCCTCACCCTCTGTCTCCTGGCTTTGTCTGTCTCTCATTTCCTGTCCTTTGTCCCTCGGGGGGACAAATGAATCTCCTTTGTGCTGAGAACTTGGTCTTGGTGTGTCCTGTGTGGAACAGTGGTCCTTTCACAGGTGGGTACTGGGGATCAAACAGCCAGTACTGTTAACTGTTGTGCCATCTCTCCAGCCCCAACTATGTTTTTTTTAATAAAATAGAATATCAGAAAACACATTCCAGTGAATTTTAGGTAACTTAGTAAGGACTGTTTTCAGAGACTTTGGACTCAAGTGTGTGTAGACTAGAATAGTGTAAAATAAACTATAATGGCTTATAATCATTAAATTTTATCACATCGTCTCTAGCCTTCCAATCCCAGGAGACTCAGTACCCCTTCCTCTACTTCCCTTTCTCCCAGGGTCTGGTTGTTCTGCAGCAGTGTTTCCTAACACCTCAGGCAAATGCCTCAAGGCTCTGACTGAGCCAGCGTCACCTGGAGGAAGTCTAGGTCCGGCTTCTGAGCTGTCTCCTGGATCTGGCCGCTGAGTTTGGACAGCTGAGTGATCTCACCCTCCAGCTGGGCCAGGTTCTCATTCTGTTTCTGTGTCACTTCCCGGGACAGCACCTCCAGTCGGCTTAGAAGCCGACCCTCCTGCTCCACCAGGAAGGCCCGCAGCGCTTGGAACTCCGCCCCTACCTTCTCTTTCTCTGCTGCCATCTGCTTCTGTCTCGGGAAGAGATGTGGGCATACGACTTAGAGGGGAAGGCACTTGGGCATGACATTAAGACAGGACTTTAAGACAGGTATCCTCCAGGTCAGGGTTGCTTCCCCAGTGAGACACATCCA
Organism: Mus musculus; assembly: GCF_000001635.26. Lineage (NCBI taxonomy): Eukaryota > Metazoa > Chordata > Mammalia > Rodentia > Muridae > Mus > Mus musculus. Next base: position 81 of record NW_019168516.1, on the reverse strand, counting down.
TGCATGCATACTGTACATTAATAGCCCAACTCTGTAAAAGCCAGAGCCTCAACACATGCTGCTCTCTCCCCTGCCACACAC
>NW_019168512.1:97630-215264 GCF_000001635.26 Mus musculus | reverse complement strand
TTTGAAGTTTCAAAAGCCCACCCCAGAACCAGGCGCTCACTACTCTCTCTCCTCTCTCCTCTCCTCTCTCTCTCCTCTCTCTCCTCCCTCTCCTCTCTCTCCTCCCTCTCCTTCTCCCTCTCCCTCTCCCTCTCCCTCTCCCTCTCCCTCTCCCTCTCTCTCTCTCTCTCTCTCTCTCTGCTTTTGGATCAGGATGTAGCTCTAAGCTCCTTCTCCAGCACCTTTCCTTCTTGCTGCCATGCTCTCTGTCGTAATAATAGACTAAGCCTCTGAAACTGTAAGCAAGCCCTCAATTAAATGCTTTCATTTATAAGAGTTACCTTGGTCATCCACCAACAGATTGGGAAAGGATCTTTACCAATACTAAATCTGATAGGGGACTAATATCCAATATATACAAAGAACTCAAGAAGCTGGACTCCAAAAAAATTAAATAAACCTATTTTTAAAAATGAGGTACAGAGCTAAACAAAGAATTCTCAACTGAGGAATACCAAATGGTTTAGAAGCACCTGAAAAAACTGTTCAACATCCTTATCATCAGGGAAATGCAAATCAAAACAAACTTGAGATTCAACCTCACACCAGTCAGAATGACTAGGATCAAAAATTCAGGTGACAGTGAAAGACCCCGAGAGGAGCCCCTAGCTCAGGCCCCGGGATAATAGCGAACCCCCAAGAACTCACAAGAGACCAAGCTTGATGCAAACCACATGACGCTTTATTAGGGGAAAGCCAGAGTTCTGGGGATGACTCATATCCCATCTGGGGATGACAACCACTCTGGAAATCAGTTTGGTGGTTCCTCAGAAAATTGGACATAGTACTACTGGAAGATCCAGCAATACCTCTCCTGGGCATATACCCAGAAGATGTCCCAACTTGTAATAAGGACACATGCTCCACTATGTTCATAGCAGCCCTATTTATAATAGCCAGAAGCTGGAAAGAACCCAGATGCCCCTCAACAGAAGAATGAATACAGAAAATGTGGTACATTTACACAATGGAGTACTACTCAGCTACTAAAAACAATGAATTTATGAAATTCTTAGGCAAATGGATGTATCTGGAGGTTATCATCCTGAGTGAGGTAACTGAATCACAAAAGAACACACATAACATGCACTCACTGATTACAATACTTAGAATACCCAAGATACAATGTACAAAATACATGAAACTCAAGAAGAAAACCGAAGTGTGGATACTTTGTTCCTTCTTAGAATGGGGAACAAAATATCCATGGAAGGAGTTACAGAGACCAAGTTCAGAGCAGAGGCTGAAGGAATGACCATCTAGAAACTGTCCCACTTGGGGATCTACCCCATAAACAACCACCAAACCCAGACACTAGGCAGATGCCAACAAGAGCCTGCTGACAAGAGCCTGATATAGCTGTCTCCTGTGAGGCTCTGCCAGTGCCTAGAAAATACAGACATGGATGCTCATAGTCATCCATTGGACAGAGTACAAGGTCCCCAATGAAGGAGCCAGAGAAAGTACCCAAGGAGCTGAAGGAGACTGAAGCCCCATAGGAGGAACATCAATATGAACTAACCAGTACCCTCAGAGCTCCTTGGAACTATAACACTAATCAAAGAAAACACCTGGTGGAACTTGTGACTTTAGCTATATATGTAGCAGAGGATGGACTAGTCAGTCATCAATGAGAGGAGAGGCCCTTGGTCCTGTGAAGGCTCTATGCCCCAATATAGGGGAATGCCAGGACCAGGAATGGGAGTAGGTGTGTTGGGGAGCAGGGTGAGGGGAGAGAGGATAGGGGATTTTTGGAGTGGAAACTAGGAAAGGGGATAACATTTGAAATGTATATAAAGAAAATATCTAATAAAAAAGAGTTGTCTTGGTCATAGTGTCTCTTCACAGAGATAGTAACTAAGTACCTCAGGTTAGCCTTGAACTTTCTGTCCTCCTCCCTCAGCTTCCCAAGTGCTGTAGACTGCCACACCTAGCCAGTGCTCACAGTATATTCAAGCATGATATCTCACGAAGTTCTGTATTTATTGTGGGTAACTAGTAGACGCAGGCTGACTTTGTGATGGAAAAGAAAGGGCGAGTTTGGACTGCAGTTGCAGAGAGGATCTGAGGGGACAGGCACAGTAGAGGTCCTATCATGGCTCCTAGGGATCACAAAGATAAGGTGACAGAACATAAAGTAACCAACCTTAAATTTCTATATTCCTGAGCTCTGGCTGGCCCAGAGGGTAGAAACTCTGGATAGCTTCCTTCTATCTGTCCCCACTGGCCCTGCCTCTGCTATTGTCTCCAAGTTTCCTCTGAGTGGCTTTAATTGTAAGCTTGGGGACTCTGGTTCCAAAGAGGGCATTTGTTTACTCTCATAAGACTTTCTTACTCAGTCTTTGTATTAAGCTTCTACATGGACAAGAGGAGGCAGTTCTATAAGGCAGGTGAGAGACAGATGGTTGGGAGGCAGGGGCAGGCAGCCATCAGTGAGTGGCCTTTAGTTCTTAGATGCTGATTCTGATCCATCACGACCATCTCACTAACTCAGTCTAATTTTTCCTTCTTTATTCCTTTGCTTTGATGCATAATATTTATACATATTTGTGGAACTGAGTATAATATTTAAATACACAATATATAATGCTCAGATTGTGGAAAATGGTATATCTACCATGTCAAATATTTATTATTTTGTCAACTTTCTCCTCATGAGAAGATGCTGTTTATCTGAGACACACTGAAATAGAGTCCCCAGGATGGTATGAACACCCTGGCTAAGAGTTTGGTGCAGCTGGAGAAAGAGATCAGATCTACGAAGAGCAGATACTTCCTGTCCTCTTTCACCTAGTAAGTACAAGCACAGGAAAAGGACAATGAAATTATTTTAGTAGAAGTTCCTCCACCGGGTATCTGTGTTCATTTTCTGTGTTGTTTTTTCTACAGGAAACCAGACAAAAGGTGAGTGCTGGACTTTTTCCTACTCCCACCCCCTAACACATGCTCCCACATACACACAGACATTCTCTCTCTCTCTCTCTCTCTCTCTCTCTCTCTCTCTCTCTAATTCCTATTACCAGTATTTGGTTCATTTCCCCCTTTCTATCTATATATTAGCATATCCTCTTCCTCTATCAAGGGCTTATTGCTGAGTTTTTCTTTGTTTTCTTGATTAATTAATTTATTAATTTACCTTATATCCCAATCCCAGCTTCCCATCCCTCCTCCCTCCCAGTCCCTTTCTCTCACCTTCTCATCCCACATTTTTCTTTTTTTAATGAAAGGATGGGGGGGGGGAGATTGCTCTTTCCAGGAAGTGGGATAAAATTGCAGCTTAGTGAGTTATATTCGTAACACCAGAAAGAAATTCAATTGTATTTATTTTTCATTCCAAATGCAAGTTTCAGTCTGGGATAAGACTCAAGGGAAATGAAATTATTTTGGTAGAAGTTCCTCCACCGGGTATCTGTGTTGATTTTCTGTGTTAGTATGGATGAATATGTCTATGTCTATGTTTTCAGATGACCCGGTACAGCAGCTGAGCATGGCCATGTGGTTGAACCAGTCATCCACAGATGACTTTATCCTCTTGGGCATCTTTTCCTACAGCCCAAGAGATCTTCTTCTTTTCTCTGTGGTCATGCTGGTCTTCACAGCAGCATTGTTTGGGAATGCCCTCCTCATCCTCCTCATCTGCACTGACCCCCGACTCCACACCCCCATGTACTTCTTCCTCAGTCAGCTCTCCCTCATGGACATCATGTTGGTCTGTACCAATGTGCCAAAGATGGCAGTCAACTTCCTGTCTGGCAAGAAGTCCATCTCCTTCGTAGGTTGTGGCATACAAATTGGCCTCTTTGTCTGTCTTGTGGGATCTGAGGGGCTCTTGCTGGGACTCATGGCTTATGATCGCTATGTGGCCATTAGCCACCCACTTCGCTATCCTGTCCTCATGAATCAGAAGGTCTGTCTGCAGATCATTGGGAGCTCTTGGGCCTTTGGGATAGCAGATGGTCTGGTGCAGATGGTAGTGGTAATGACCTTCCCCTATTGTAGCTTGAGGGAGGTGGACCACTTCTTCTGTGAGATGCTCTCCTTGCTAAAGTTGGCCTGTGTGGACACATCCCTATTTGAGAAGATAGTGTTTTTTTGCTGTATCTTCATGCTGCTGTTTCCCTTCTCCATCATTGTAGCCTCTTATACCCGCATCCTAGGAACCGTACTCCATATGCACTCTGCTAAATCCCAGAAAAAGGCTCTGGCCACCTGTTCCTCCCACATGGCAGCTGTCTCTTTCTTCTATGGAGCAGCCATGTTCATCTACCTGAGACCAAGACAATACCGAACCCCAAGCCAGGACAAGATGGTGTCTATCTTCTACACAGTCCTTACTCCTATGCTCAACCCCCTCATTTATAGCTTGAGGAATCGCGATGTGATAGGAGCACTGCAGAAAGGGCTGGACCGATGCAGGGTTGGCAGCCAGCCCTGAGCTCTGGAGTTGGACTCTCTCTTATCATAGCTGTGTTATAGCCAGTAAATAATTTCCCATCTGTGTTTAATCACACAGTTTAATCATAAACAATGAGGTGCTTGACACCTGCTATCTTGGACAGAACTTTATAAACCCTAAACCAGTACTAACTGTATTTCTTGTGATAAATGGATTCCTCCCCCCCCCCCCTCAGTCTTTTGCAGATTTCTTTCTAAGTACGTTATAGAGGAAGGGAAAGCTCTGTTAACTCAAGCGCTGCAGTACCAGGGCATTGAGATGCTATCGTTTATCACTTAAAGCTGGAGTGTTTTCTTTACCAGAAGACTTAACCCTTCTCACTGATGTTCACAGAGTCTCTTAAGTTCCAGGCACCGAGGCCTGTATTACCATTTTTCTCTAATTTACATACTGGTCTTGCACATTATTTGTTTATAATGCTACCACTGTTCTGTTATTTATATTGTACAGCTCACCATTAATGGCAAAAGTGAAAAATCTTCCAGATGGCAGAAAGCAAGATTCTAGAATTCTTTTTAGAGATTTCTCGTCTTTGTACTGCGAAACCTTATTAAGGTTGCTTCAAGGAATAAAAATGGAACATTGTACTACTCAAGAGAAATAGGGTAAACATGGGAGTACTGGATGCACACGGTCCTATAATGATGGATGCACATGGTCCTATAGTAGATGCACACAGTCCTATAGCAAAAATGTGAGTGTCTATCACTTCTGTTTTTAATTGTTCTTGTCATTTTTCCTTTGCTTGAGGCTGAATCTAAACATAATGCTTAAGATAACCCCAATCATCTAGACACTGCAGGTCTCTTGTCTCATACTTTTGACTGTATAGACTAACCTGTTTTCCTCTTGAAGTTGAAGACCTCAGCAAAATTTGAACTTTTATTCAATGTTGTTTACATTCTGACTATAAATCGGACTCACATCCATTGTGCTGAGCCAGGCATCAGTTGTTTGTCCCCATTTGTAATAAAATCATTTTTTCCTGAAATTCCAATGATCTCTTTGAAAGCAGAGAGCAGTCGGGGGGTTGGGGTGGCGGGAGGGAGGGTTTTAAACTAAGTTCTGGAAGTTTTGCCCCAGGAAGGTGCTTGCTCAGTCTTAGGTTCTGCTCACGGAGAACAACAGCATTAATAAATATGATTCTTAAGAAGCGGGGTGGGTGAGATGGAAGAATGTCTGGGGGATGCTGAATTCAATCCGAGAGAGAGAGAGAGACAGAGAGAGAGACACACACACAGAGACACAGAGAGAAAGAGAGACAGAGAGAGAAAGACAGAGAGAGACACAGAGAGAACACAGATGGAGACAGACAGACAGACAGAAATACAGACAGACAGAAAGAGAGAGAGAGAGAGATGGAGAGAAACAGAGAAGGCAGAGAGACAGACAAAAGCATAGTGCTGCCATGGGGACAGGCTAGTAGACAGCCAGCTGAGTTAAATTCTCAAAACAGGCATTTTGTAGTGAACATGCTTATTTCAAAGAACCTTACAGGGGGACTTCCTTCCCTGGGAACCCTAATTGCCAAAAGAAATCTCCAAGGATTTGTGAAAATAGAAGCTGTGTGTCCTTGTAGCTGCCAGAATTTCCACTGTGTGGGCGTGCATAACTTAACTTTGCTGATGATCTCTTGCTGATGCCTGTTAGGTGGAGGCCAAACCAGCAAACTGATTTTAGTGTTTATAGTACTAAACATCTTTCTGGCTCCTCTTCTCTTCTTACCCCAAACATCTGCCTTGTCAAAATTTTAATCTGACCAGATTCTCTTCTTCCAGAAAGTGTTCCTGGTTAAACTCATGCACATTACATCTCCCTCGTATTTTGCAAGCATCAAACCATACATATTATGTACCAACCAGAACCCTTCATCCATAAGCACGAAACATGTAGAATTAATTCATCCCTCTCCCGAGAAAACAAGAATTATCACTAACAAGTTTTGGATACCTGTACGTGAAGGTGAGGATTTGTAGTCCCAGATACTTCTGGGGCAAAAGAGTTGCTTGATTCTACAGATTATTGAGACTCTTTCAGTAAATAAAAACAAAATTTTGAAAGATGTTCTGCTTTAAACTGGGTTTGGTGACAAATGTCTATCAATCTGGAACTCATGAAGTGGAATCAGAATGCTCAAAAACTTAGTATCATCCTCAGTTGCACTGCAAGTTCAAAGCCAACCTAGCATGTATAAGAAAAAGATTGGGCTGAGGACATAGCCCAGTTGATAGCCTGGGTAGAGTAGTACATGCCTATAATCCTAGCACTTGAGAGGTGGAGGCAGGAGGATTAGAAGTTCAGCACAGCTTTGAATACTTGTTTCAATTTAAAAATAAATAGTTTTTAAAAAAAAAGCATTAAAAATATTTTTCTAACTTTCACCTAAGTCATAGTGATTTGGGGGTGTTCCTTTTTTCTGATCTTTTAGGGCATATACTATGTTTCCACTGCATTGCCTGGATGTACTGGTTGGTCTTGTGTGTCAAATTGCCACAAGCTGGAGTTATCACAGAGAAAAGAGCCTCCCTTGAGGAAATGCCTTCATGAGATCCAGCTGTAAGGCATTTTTCTCAATTATTGATCTAGGGTGGCCTCCCATTGTGGGTGATGCCATCCCTGGGTTGGCAGTCTTGGGTTCTGTAAGAAATCAAGCTAAGTAAGCCAGTAGATAGCATCCTTCCATGGCCTCTGCATCAGCTCCTGCTTCCTGACCTGCTTCCAGTCCTGACCTCCTTTGGTGATCAACAGCAATGTGGAAGTGTAAGCTGAATAAACCCTTTCCTCCCCAACTTGTTTCTTGGTCATGGTGTTTGTGCAGGAATAGAAACCCTAACTAAGACACTGAACAAAAGCCAGTTTGCTGTTATTATGTTTGCAGCACCCAGCACCTGGATATGCTACACAAAGGTCTACCATGAGTCTTAAACCCAGGATCTGGAAAAGCTGTACAAAGATTTACCATGAGCTGATAACTTAATTCCAAATCAGGTTTTCAATTGGCAGATATCTATTGATCAGCTACTATCCCCCAGACATTTGGGGAATTTGGGGTCACAAGAAACTTCCTTTTGTCCAGGCACACAACTCAATTAACTGGACAAAGTGTCTTATAAATTAAAAGCTATTGAAATAAAACAGACTCAGAAAGGGGAACATCATGGGTTTGTTTCTGTCTGCAAAAATGAAGGTTTTTTAAAAACAGGGTTGAGGAGGTTACTTGGAAAGAAAATGGAGACCAACAGGAAGAGGGAACAGGAGAGATGCACTCCCTGCTCTCTTGAAATGTCTAGCTTAGCCTTAATAGATCACAACACACACACACACACACACACACACACACACAGAGAGAGAGAGAGAGAGAGAGAGAGATTGCACTACAGGTGCTAGGCAATCAACATGCCTGGTCATGAGGGAGATTCTGAGTCTAGGTTATTTATTATAGAAAAATATATTATCGTCTTGTTATGTGTTTGGGTGTTTTGCCTGCATGTAGGCCTATTCTTAAGAAAGGTGTTGGCTACAATCTGTCCTGCCTGCAAGACGTGCTGATGCAGTGATGGTGGTGAGAGTGGCCAACCATGACTGGTCCATGCCTCAAGAGGGAGCCTATGTCTGACACTGCCTGGATGGCCAGGAGCTAGAGGCAGGACAGTCCAGAGGCCCAGGATAGAACCAAACATGACTGGAGTGTGGGAGGGAGGTCAATGAAAAGATTTCTAATCATATTCTGCTATACTCATAGATTGGTACCTAGCCCAACAGTCATCAGAGAGGCATCAAGCACTTATGGCAGTAGCTGCAAAGCCCACAGCCAAACACTAGGTGGAGCCAGGACACCATTCAGTGTAAAAGTATTTTTTTTTTTTTTTAGGTATTTTCCTCATTTACATTTTCAATGCTATCCCAAAAGTCCCCCATACCCACCTCCCCAATCCCCTACCCACCCACTCCCCCTTTTTGGCCCTGGGGTTCCCCTGTACTGGGGCATAGAAAGTTTGCAAGTCCAATGGGCCTCTCTTTGCAGTGATGGCCGACTAGGCCATCTTTTGATACATATGCAGCTAGAGACAAGAGCTCTGGGGGTACTGGTTAGTTCATAATGTTGTTCCACCTATAGGGTTGCAGTTCCCTTTAGCTCCTTGGGTAATTTCTCTAGCTCCTCCATTGGGGGCCGTGTGATCCATCCAATAGCTGACTGTGATCATCATCCACTTCTGTGTTTGCTAGGCCCCGGCGTGTTTCGCCATCTCTGAGGCTTATTGCCTCCATCTGCAAAACCTGAGCCTGGTCCTGGAAAGCTTCTAGCTTCCATACAATCTTACCTAGGCCTAGAATGTTTTTCAGCCTCTGAAACTTGCTGCTGAATAAGCTCACCCTTTCTTGTTCTTTCTGATCTCTGGCTGGCTGATTTCAACTCAGCTGTTCTGACTCAAACTTCAGTCCTTGCTGACTAATTCAGTGTGCTTCTTCCCTACTTCCTCCCCCCCCCCCCCCCCATACTCTCTGACTCTCCTAAATCGTTCTGCTTGACTTATAACTAATTCTAGCAATCTGTTCTAATCTTCTGGCTCCTCATTCTTGTCGGGGTCATGGGGCACGCAAATAACGAAGAAAGGACCGCCAAAGTCAGAAATAAACCAAAGGCAACTTTATTCACATCTGGGAAACACTTCTAACTGGACAGGGTCACAGTGAGGCTTGGGAGCTCACAAAAACAACCTTGAAGGGCAGGGGCAGTCTCCTTTGGAAGCATAAGCCCATAGGCAGATAGATGTTCAGGGGATAATAAAGAAGGAATTTATAAATTAGGGGTCAGTTCTCAGGCCCAGGGTGTAGCGGGTAGCAGGATGTTTGTACAGGCTCAGGGCTATTCTAAGACAACAGTCTTATCTCAACGTTTATGGGGCTAAGGCAGGCCAGGTGGTTTTACTGCAGCTGAAAAGAATGCAGTGCTTGGGGACATGCACTGAGATGGGGGCAGCAGACCAATGTCTGGAATTACTCTGGGCTCTTCAGTTCTGTCTTTACCTGGGTCTAGCTTGTTCTCTCTTCAACCTGTCTCTATAAAACTCTCCTGGTAAAACTCTCTCTCTCTCTCTCTCTCTCCCCCCCCCTCTCTCTCTCCTCATGAGAGCTGGGCATATATTATTCTGTCAAATCTTTCTCTGATTCATCACTTTTTCTGCCACTCAGTAAGACATGACTTTCAAACATGGCTGCTTCCTTCTACAAACTTTGGGATTAAAGGTGTGTCTGTATTCCAGCTAGAGGGATTAAAGGTGTGTGCTAAGATTCACAGTGTGATCAAATATCCTGCAACACTGTAGAAGACAGGTAGGGAGGATTGTAGATGCCAGAGAGGTCAAGAACACTATGAGAACTCAGCCTACTAATCAACTAAGCAAGGCTCTAAAGGACTCGCAGAAATAAAAGTGACAAACACGGACCCTGTATGGGTCTGAGCTAGGTCCTCTGCATATAGCTTGTGGTCGTGTAGCTTGGTGTTCTTGTGGGACTTCCAACAGTGAGTGAGAGTCTCTGACTTTCTCCTGCAGTTGGGACCTATTTCCTCCTACTGGGTTGCCATGTGCAGCCATGATATCAGGGTTTGTGCCCAGTCTTATTGCATCTTGTTGGGCCACATTTGATGGATATCCCTGGGGAGGTCGGGGGGGGGGGCTGGTTTTGTTGTTGTTATTCTGTTGGTTTGTTTTTTAAAGGGAAAAAGAGGAGTTGATCTTGGGGAAAGGGGAGGTGGGGGAGGTACTGGGATAAGCAGAGGGAGGGGAAACTGTGGAGGAAAGGTAATGTAAGAGAGAAGAATAAAAGGCTTCCATGTGGATGCTGGCAACTAAACCCAAGTTTTCCAGAAGAGCAACCAGTGCCCTTACCTGCTGAGCCATCTCTCCCCTCCCCCCATTAAGTGTGTGTAAACTAGACCAAGTATATCAACTCCTATGGTTCCTGATTCTTCAGTTTTCCTGTACTCTGATGCATTTTTTCCCTCTCCATTATTTGTTCATAATTTTCTAAGTTTGCAATCAGGGACACTAACATTAGTTATAAAAGTATTATGCCACTTATTTTATTTTCCTTAGCATATATACATTGTAAAAAGTGGGGTTTGTTGTGACCATTTCACACTGTCAAAAACTGTATATTTGTTGTGCTTTACTAAAACTAAGCAGGCAATTCCATGAGAGCAGATGTTTAACCTATCACATTCACACTTGTCCCATATTCCTGTCCTACCATAAGCCTGGAGGAATCTCTGCTCTTGGGAAGTAGAGGTCACAGGGTAAAACATTAGTCTTCCCAGACAGGATTGGTCAGTGAAAAGGTAGGCTTACACGTGTGGAACATGTCAAAAAATTAAAACTTTGACCATAAAGTTTATTGTGAAGTCTGGGACACTTTTGGGGTGAACACAATGGAGCAAGACTAGAGAAGGATGGCGGGCACAAAGGATGTGCACTCTGGTCCTGTACGCTATACCCTATGAGGGATGGCAGCCACAATGGGTGTAGACCTATGAAGCAAACCTCCTGACCAGATAGAAATAGGCCACAGGGTATGGGATGAATCCCAGACATTCATGAGTATGGATGCTGTGTTCCCTATTCCCTCTCTCTGGGTCAGTGAAGACCAAGGAGGGAGCTTGGGTCAGACGGAGCAGTTCTTCCCTGGCCCTCTCACCTAGTAAGAGCAAGTAGGGGAAGAGGAAAATGGTTATTTTAATGCTAGAACTCCCTCTAAAGGTAGGTTTTCTTCAGGACACCCAACCAAAGATAACTGAGAGTCATTTCCCAGTTATTCCATCCTAACTTCACAGTTTCTATGCCAAGCTGATGGTTCATTTTTCAGTTTCTATTTGTGAATTGGCACATCCTTTTCCTCCTATTGTCTGTCCTACTGTTGTTGGAGTGTTGGAGGAAAGGAGAAAGTGAGTCATTTCCCATTCTTTCTTTTCTTATTTATTTATTTATTTATTTATTTATTTATTTATTTATTTATATGAGTACACTGTCATTGTCTTCAGACACACTAGAAGAGGGCATCAGATCCCATTACAGATGGTTGTGAGCCACCATGTGGTTGCCGAGAATTGAACTCAGGACCTCTGGAAGAGCAGTCAGTGTTCTTAACCACTGAGTCACCTCTCCAGCCCTTCTTAATGTCTTATTAATGTTTCCTTACCTTCTTTCTCTCTGTCTGTGAGACCATCCGTGGGTCCCTGAGTTGAAGTATTGTGTGCAGTAGGAAGGCAGTGAAAGTGGGGATCAAGAAAAGTGCTGTGCTGGGCGGTGGTTTTAATCCCAGCACTTGGGAGGCAGAGGCAGGTGGATTTCTGAGTTCGAGGCCAGCCTGGTCTACAGAGTGAGTTCCAGGACAGCCAGGGCTACACAGAGAAACCCTGTCTCAAAACAAACAAACAAACAAACAAACAAACAAAGTGCTGATATGGGACACAGAATATGTTGTCTCCAAAGAACAGTGTGGGGACGAAGCGGCTTCTTAATGCTCTCATCCAAAGGAAGCAAAACAAAACCACCGCCTAAACACCCAGCACACAGAGTTGAAACATGTGAGCCGAAACAAAAATTTTCACAAGGTTTTTCTGGATAATATAAATATTATTCAGCCAAAGAATATCTGCTGAGAACATAACAGTCACTTCGTTAAGAGCCTGGGATCAATATGGTATTCAAAAGCAGCATCAGGAAACATAAGTTCTAGTGAGGACCAGAAGTTAGCAAAATTTTGTAGACAGAGCATACCATACACTGGTACTGCTTGCCAGGCCACACAAGGCAGAAAAGAGCTTCAGAGTGGAAGAAAAAGTCACCTTTAAATAGGGTGTGAGGGGAGTGTTCAGTGAGGACTGGAGATGGCGTGAACATGTCTGGGAAAAGACCTCTGTGTGATGTAACACTGGAAGGTCAAGGCCTTGAAGCTGGTGTCTGTTTTCAATGTTGGGAGAACATGTGGTGGCCAATGGGACTGGACACGAGAGAATTACAGGGGACCAGAAAGAAAGCAGGACTGTGTTGCAGTAAATCTTCAACCCAAATATGCCCCAGCAATGAAAACACAACTCAAATAATATGAATATAAGCTGTGCCTATGTAAGAGTGACAATACTAATCCTAATTTTATATCAATAAAAAATTCATACCAGTGAAAACATTAAATTTGTATCAACTAAATTCTGTAGCAATGTAAGATATAGCTATGTAATAGAACTGGGTGTTAGATTACAGGTGATACTGCTAGGCTCCTCCCAGGGACTTACCAGTGGCTTACATCACCACCTGCCACAATTATCTGCTGCCAGATGTGGGTTGCACACCAGTAGCGTACAAAAAAGACGGCTTGCAACTCCAGTTCTCGCTCTCTCTCCCTCTCCTCTCTCCCCTCCTTCTCCCCATCCCTGTTCCCTGTCTCTCCTCCCATATGTTTGTTCGTGGCTGGCCTCTCTTTCTCTCTTTTGGTCCTTCTTTCTGTCCTCCTGTGTTCCCTCTTCACTGACCTTATGGCTCTGCTCCCGTCTGTCTGCTCTACCCCTTCCTCTCTTCCTCTCTCCAGTCTGTCCTCTCTCCCCCTCTCTTCTCCAAATAGACCTCCCTTATATCAGGTCTGTCTCGTGGCATGATTTCTCAGGGGGGCAACTTGGCATGAGCCCACCAGGTACCCCTGCCCATCTCCACATTACATTTTATAACACTGGGTGGTGATGGGGGTGGGGTTTCTGATGAAGGTCTTTCATAATAAAATTTTCATTCTTACAAATATAGAGTTAATAGCCTGAGATAGGAACAGGCTATGCAATGATGGAAAAGCCAAACAAGGAATTCCAGAGGTGCTGGCATACACAACATAACTAAATTAGGTTAAACCCCGTTAGGGAACATTGCCACCCATGCACAGTGACAGTGACAAGTGCTGGTGTCAGGTGGGAAGTGGCAGCTGTGAAGGAGTTGGGAATGGGAATGTTTTAGAAGGGTCGGCAGGAGCTTCTGACGGACGGACGGACGGACGGACAGACGGAATGACCAAGTTATCGAAAGCTAGCCCTTGAAAGTAACTCCAGTGCAGTAACCAGACAGACCTGTCACTTACTGATGTGGGAAATGGGGTGATGTTGTCCCATGGACGAGGAAGACTTGTTCACCGCACTTTACCTAGGACAAGTTCATTCGAGGGCCATAGTGAAGGATTGTATTGGAATTCAGTGGCTCAGAGTAGTCTCACCTATTATGAAAGCAAACAGCCACATGGGGGCAGCAGAGAGCCAAGAAGCAAGAACCAGGCCTGCGAGTAAGAAAGGAATCTCTGGCTTTGAGTGTGTTTGCTTTTCGGTTTTTGGTTTTTTTCCTTGGTTGTATTTTGGGTTGTTTGATTTGGGTTTGGATTTGGAGGGAGGGGATCTTACATAGCCCAGTTGTTACTGGCACCAGGATGACCTTGAACACCTGACCTTCCCGTCTGCACTTTTCAGAGCTCTCCCCAGCCGTTCTTTATTGTTGCTATGGCTTAATACAGAAACCTCCCCCATGCATGGTCTCCTGCTTTGAATGCTTGCTGCCCCCCTCCCCCCGCTGCTGTCATTTCAGGAGGCTCTGGGTCCTTTAGGAGGTGGGTCCTAGCTGGCAGAAGGAAGTCATCAGGGATTGCTCTTTGAAGGTGACAAGCCAGCCACTGGTTCTATCCCCACTCTTTGTAATTTCTGGTCCACAAAGATGTTAACGGTCTGCCACACAGGTCTGCCTGCCACACCAGGGACTAAGCCACTCTGCCCAGGCTTCTGTGGTTTCTCTCACATCAGGCGCTCAATTAACCTCTCCTTCCTTAAACTGTCTTCTTTCGATACTGTTGCTAATTAATATGAATGCTTCCCAACAACTCACCAGTATGTCCTTAGTCAGTTGCAAATAGTATAAAAATAACTTTCATCTGTCTAATCTATGGAATAGCACAGCCAAGCCAAACCTACTTAAGTTGCTAGCATGTATTTGCATATAGTTGGATGAAATTGTCTTACAGTCTGGTATACGGTAACATGTATGCTATCTCGTGTAATATGTTACATATCTGTATGCAAAAGGAGAAAATGTGCAGGTAACTGTACAAATAGCCATGTGCCCTCGTGCTGCTAGGCAGGCTGAGAACTGTGGCTGACAACCGCCCCCYCCCCCCCCCCCAAGAAGGTATCATCACGTGAGGTTGCCTGGGGAAGGACCCAAATTCAACTGCTGCCTCGCTGTTTCTGCCGGATTCGCATCACTATATAGCACTATCCAATGGAACCGCCATAATGGCTGAGATGTCTACAGTTATCACGACCACCGTGGTCATGTTGGGATTTGTACAAAGTGGGCCCTTCAGAAGGTAGTGAAAACCCAAGGCAGAGCATGTGGGCCACAATGGTGAGGACCTCAAAAGCCGGAGCAAGCAGCCCGTACAGGATAAAGTGGAGAAGAGGGAACCGGGCTGCTCTGAACCACGCTGCTGGTCAGACTCTCCTAAGTTATGTATGCATCCTTTGTTTCTGCTGGCTTCTGCCACTCACAAAAGTTGATTCCAAGCTCTAGAGTCTGAGCGGCTCTCTAAGGGCTGCTTTCACCCGCTGTGCCCTCCACGTGGGACACCTCTCTTGGTCCTGCAGCCTGCTAATACCTCTGACCTTCTACACCCACGAGGACATCTCCCTTTTCTCCTAGTCTCTCCCATCTCCTCCTCTACTGCAGGAGCTGCAGGGCCGTCTGCAGCAGTCTGGGACCCTTCCTTGCTTCCTCCCACTTGGAGCTCCGTAGGTTTCTCTGTGGCTCCTGGAACCTGCTACTATGCCCATTAGTACCCCCCACCACATGGACAACTTTCTACGCCCGATCTGATCTGAGTCTCTCTACTAAAGACACTGGCTCCCTTTTCCCCTGCTCTCTCCTAGCTCCTCCCCACTCCCCTAGGAACCACAGCCCACCTGCAGTCCTGGCTCTCAGCTCCCTCTGTTGCTTATAGGAACAACCCCTCCCCCTGCACCCAGTGTTCTGCTTTTTAAAGCCTGTGGTAGAAAGTCACATGTTTGTTAGTGTTAGAGGATGGTTTTGTGTTCTGTGTATCCAGATGCAGATTTCTATGCTCAGACATCTGGTTGTGGTCCGGATGACGGCAGGGCCAACCATCTCTGGTCTCTATCTTATGTAAACATTGTTTTCCCTTACCGGGTTGGTCAGTGAAAAGCTGATCAGAGAATGCAGGACTTCTGATCCCAGAGGCTGGCCCATAGGAAACATGACATGCAGGTCACCAAGGGTTTCACCCTGAGGACCCACATGGAGCAGAGCAAACCCCGGTGAGTCTCAAAGACTGTGAGCGATGCAGGGCCTGTGCCTGGGATGTACATAGTTTAGAAGGTTAGAATAGATGAATATCTGCCCTCTCATAGTGCTTGAAACTTATTAATAAGCTGACTAGCCCAATCTACATACACCCATCCTTCTGGACAAAGAGTGTTCATGCTTTTAACCCAAAACATTTCTGAGTCCCCAAGTTTTTACTATGACTATGACTCAAAGTCTACTGCCTTTTCTACAGTGTGGATTTCAGTACAGATTATAAGCAGTGGTAACTTTTTAATCTCTTTTTATAAACTTAGAAAATCTCTTGTAAGCTTCAGGGAGTCAACTTGAATCCAGCTCTTGCAGGTCAAATGGCCTCCAGATAAGTACTCCTGACAACAAGCATCCTAAGTTTTCCTGCCTATTCATAAGGGTGGTGACTCTCCCCTTTCCCCTGGTCTTGGGACTCCCTCCCCAACTACCAGAACTGTGGGTCTAAAAGTTTCAAATGCACACCTAGATTAAAAAAAAAGTTCCCCCAAACGTCCTAAATTTACCCTTTCTCCCTAGTCTACCTGTCCTAGAAGATTTAAAATCAATTATAGACTGCTCCAGTGCCAGCTCCAGGTACCCCCTTAAAAAACTCTGCACCCCGGATAGCTTCAAAGCTTCAAAGCAGCTAGCACAAGGTGGTCCAGTCTCACAGACTGCTAGAAAATGCTACCTGCACTTTCTTTGTCCCAGATGGTCCTTCTGGGCCTGGTCAGGAAGTGAAACAACCTTCTCTTCCTGGATTTGGTCAGCATGCCAGCTTCTTTGCCCCACCCCCACCCCAACCTACCAATCAGCACCAATGTCAGCAGGAAGTAGAATCAGCTCCTTATTATCAACCAAAAGGCTGGTATGTCAGGTTTCAGCCTTTTGACCGAGATGCCTATTTAACAATTCAAAATGGATCTGACCACCAGGTTTTCCCCGAATTCCTCAGTCCAGCCTGTTACTGGGCTGGCATACTACCCCACCACCCACCACCACCCCACCCACCACCACCCTCTGCTTCATGACCCCACCACCAACTCTCAAGCTTAGGGGGCTGGGCCACTCTTCCCTAAATAATTCAACTCTTTTGGTTACCCACTCTCTTTGCACCTTTGGGCCTCCTGGTTGCTACACCTGGGTGCTTCTCCCCTCTCTCTTACATTCAGCACAGTATGCTCTTACCACTCTGGACTCTCCCAGATGTCTCTGCCTCTGACTACAATTTCCCTTTTATCTACAATAAAATCTCTCCTACAACTTACCTAGGACCAGCCAGTTATGTTGCTTTCGTTTTTATTTCTGTTTTTCATTCCATTGATTTTTGCCAATCTTTTCTGTCCTGCTCTGATCCTTATTTCTCCACGTCCTCTCAGACTGATTTTGTTTTTCTGTCTTCAAGTTTGCAAACTGTGTGGTGGGGACGTGGTGGGGGGTGCTGAACCCTTTTAAAGCATCAGGGCTCTTTACCAAGTCCACCTTTTCTTGTGTTTCTTTTAATTAGGTATTTTCTTCATTTACATTTCAAATGCTATCCAAAAAGTCCCCCATACCCCCCCTCTTGTATTTTTAATACAGTCATTTAAAACTATATATTTCCATCAGGCCTACCTCAGCCGCAGTCCATTCATTTGGATATTATGTGATTCACCATCATTTGGTTTCCAGCTCCCTTTTTGATCCTTCTTTGACCTTGTAGACCCTCATGGGGAAGGAGACAGAGGAGAAGGGGGAAGAGAAAGAGAGAGAGTCCACATGCAGGGAGAGAGATGGGGATAGAGAGACCAAAATGTCTACATTATATAGGTAAGAGCTTCAGGGGTAGGGGTAGGGGAAGCCCAGCCCCTCAGCTGGAAAGTTCAAGGCAGAGGGCAGGTATGCCAGCCAGGTCCCATAACAGGTAGGGACTAAGGAATGCTGGGAGAACCTGGAGGCCCCTTGTCCTGGGTCTGAATCCCAACACATATGTCATTAAACTTTATTTTCATCCATTCCCCTCCCCTATTGCCATTCGCATGACCCCTTCCCCACAGCCAGCTCCCTCCCTTTCCCCAGTTAGTTCCAATTTCTGCTTTTGTATTGTGTGTATTCCACTACCATCTCTATTTCCCACTGGCCATAAGAGCACTTCTTTCACGATCCCCTTTCTGGTTTCATGACCATCAAATGCATCCTCACATGTAAGTGTATACACACACACACACACACACACACACACACACACACACACACACACCATTTTAAATCTAGGCTTCACAAATGAGAGAATCACAATGTCTAATAACGATGTTCTTTCATATGCACATCACAGTTGAAGCTGGCCTTCCCAGAATGCCTCAGGAAAGGGCTTGAGATGACTCTTCAGCAGCCCTCTCTTGCAAGTGAGTCAGATGGGACACACGGACCACATGTCACTCTACTCCAGCAAGGTTTCCTCTGGCTCAGCTAGGTAATCTAATTCTTGTCTTTACTTTTGCCAAATTGTAACAGGCACATGTTCAGTGCCATCTAATTCATTTTCTAATTTTTGTATTTATCGTTGCTGTTGTTATTATTTGTGTATGTGTTTTGTTGTTTGGGGGGGAGGAGGTGGACAGTTGTGCCATAGCACATGTGTGAGATGGATAGTTGTGCCATAGCACATGTGTGAGATGGATAGTTGTGCCATAGCACACGTGTGAGATGGATAGTTGTGCCATAGCACATGTGTGAGATGGATAGTTGTGCCATAGCACATGTGTGAGATGGATAGTTGTGCCATAGCACATGTGTGAGATGGATAGTTGTGCCATAGCACATGTGTGAGATGGATAGTTGTGCCATAGCACACGTGTGAATGTCAGAGAACAATGTTGCGGGGTTGATTCTCTCCTGCCTCCTTTACATGGGTCCAGGGATTTGATTTCAGGTCTCCAGGCCTGTGGGGCAAATGCTTTTTACCCACTGAGCCATCAACCACCAGCTGGCTAACTGATCTTTCAAAACCCCTCTGACACTCCATCAGACCCTGAGGAGAAAAAATGGTGTACCACACGTGTCCCCTTAGAGGACACCTTCTAGCTTCTCCTTCTAAGTGTTTCATTACAAAAACCCAAACCCAACCCTTTCACACCCTCCAGGAAGAGAGCACTGAACAGCCACGTGTTTCTCCACCACCTTGTTTGGAATTCCAGGGTGATTGCCTTGAAATGGAGAGACTGTGGCCACGTCTCAGGCCAAATGGGAAGAAAGGATAGGTCCTATCTAAGTTTCTGCTACACTCACCACAACAACGTCAGCCTCAAGAATGGGATTTATCGGTGAACTTGCATCTGAGCCTTAAGTCATAAAGGAAAGACACTTCATCCCAAAGGCAAAAGAAAAAAAAAATCTGATGAGTTACCGGTATTGAAAAAATGAAATATAAAGTAGAAAGGTCCAGCTCAATCTCTCCACAGTGAGACCTGGAAGTCGGGGTGTCTCCAGGGTGCCAAGACTTTGATCTCACTGTGTCCACTCACCCAACTCAGCCTAGAATATCAGGATTCCCCCTACCTCAATTATCACATTATTTACACCCCTCCTTCTAGTCAGTATATGCAGGAAGATCCTGACTATGTGAATGTAGCTAAACCCCAGACCCCTCGCCTCACTTCAGCTCCCTCCACCCCTCTCTATGCCTGCCAGGGAGTAGGGATGCTCCTCCCCAGATCACTTAGGGGTCAGCAACTCCATACTCCATGTTTATTCCAAAGCAAGTGCTCCTGTTTCCATCACCACCTCCTGAACCCCGACCACCATCATGGCCTCCTGTTTCCATCACCACCTCCTGAACCCCGACCACCATCATGGCCTCCTGTTTCCATCACTACCTCCTGAACCCCGACCGCCATCATGACCTCCTCTGGGATGATGACAGAGACTCCTGGAGGTGAGAGCTCAACCTTGATCTCTCCACAGTCAAGCATAGCGATCCTCCATGGGGGAGCTCTGCCAGGCCATTCCTCTACCCAACCTGCTTTCTGCCTCCCTTGAGGAAAAAAAGCAAACTCATATGTTAGGCCTTCTTGGAAGTGACTCCAGTTTCCTCTCTACCTCTCTTCATCCTCTGACTTCCCCTACTTTCCTTAGTTCCCATCAGATTGCTGCCGTTTCTACAACCAGCTCTTCTCACATTAGTGTGCTGTACTCCTAACTGCAGATTCCCCCTTGACCTCTTACTCATCGTGTTCTTTCCTGGGTCTTCTCCTATGTCACTACTTCATCTTGTCACCACCTCCTGGGCATGTTGCACTTTCCCACAGGTAAAGTTGTAGTATGCCTTTAACCGTGTTCTCATATTTATAGACCATTGTTTATTTCAGCGAGGAGGGTGTTGAGATGATAAATGAGAAAAAGAATTAGGAGATAGTGATGTCTAAGTCTCATCTTGTTATTACAAACTTTTTTTATTGGTACAAATGGATCAGAAACAGGTTATCTCTTAACACAGAGGCAGGTGGTATGTTATTGCTGACTATTATCAAGAATAATAAATCAATGAACACAGGAAACAGGGTATGAGCAAAAAACAATTCATGCATGGTAGTAATCTCTAGAGGGAAGCAATGGACTTCCTTCATGGGATACACTTCTGTGGAGCTTAGGGAAGAGCTGGCCTGGGAGTTTGGTGGAAGGACAACCAACCCCATTGCCAATTTGGACACACAATTTGAAATCCATTCACTGTTTAGCTAGGCAACATTTACTGTTTCTATCTTTCTCAAGAGATGTTTAGCATCGTCAACCACTATGTTAAGGAACTGTGTGCGCCTATAATAGACTTTTAAAGCCTGGAAGGCAGAAGATTCAGGGCCTCCTTTCACAGCACAAAAAGCTTCAGCAGCACTCGTAGCTTGCGCTATTATGCTGTTATCCTTTACAAGGGACCAGAAATCCAAGCACTTAAGTTCCCCCTTGATGTCTGCCAAGGGTGCGCCCAATTTTTCAGCAATCTCTTTAATCGATTGATCATCCAAGCCAAAATAGCTTCGGTAATCCTTCAAGCACTGTTCTTGTTCAGGCAAATCAAAGCCCTTAAAGAAAGTCATGAAGGGGATGAAGCTCACAGCTGCTGACTTCAAGGCCTCCAGCCAGATCTTCTCCCGAAGAAAATGTTTCTTTAGCTCAATGGAAGCATCCGAGATATTGGGCAAGAGCAGGGCAAACATATGACGCTTGTGCCCAGGGAGCTCCTTTAGCAGAGTCTCCTCCAGCTTGGGGAAATCAAACGCACCCAGATCCAAGTTGGAGATCAGGAAGATGCATGGTTCAGTCACCCCAGTTTTGATGAGATTAGTCACACAGTAGTCTCGAATCTGCTGAAGGACTTTCTCCTTCTTGAAAGCTATGGGTTTGGCTTTCTGTTCATTATATAAGTCACTATCCACCTTGGTTCTAACAAAGTAGAACTTCTTCCCAGCATCCTTTATTTTCTGAGCCAGGAGAGCATCATTGAGGCTGAAGCGGGAAGAAGAAATGATGATGAAGAAGTCATAGTTGGCAAATCCCACTTGGTCTAGATAAGCGTCTGCGTGGAAATTGGGTGTCCCAGTCCCAGGCAGGTCCCAGAAGATCACTTTGGGATATTTTGGATGTTGATAGGGGGTTTTACACATAGTGGTCTCCACAGTCCCAACATCAGCGGATTCATCTGCTTCGTGGCCCAGCCCTCGAAGGGCATTTATAAAACTGGACTTGCCAGTCCCAGACTGCCCGATCACAGCCACCTCCAGGATAGCATTCTCTGCAGCACTAATTGCTTTCTGAATCTGGATCATGACATCAGAGAGATTTCCCTCCTGGAGGGCTTTGTGAATACCAGTGAGGGTTTCTGGAGAGAGCATGCCTCCTGCCTTACTGATTAATGCAGAGTACTGAGGCAGAAACTCCTTAGCTAATTGTTGGAAACTATTTTCTGAAGCACCCTTCAGGAAGGCTGAGATGAACTGATCCATGGCAGTTACCAGGGAAGCTCTGTGAGAAGGGAGAAAGACCAAAGAGGTAAGGAGAGAGGATTGATAAAAGAGAAACCTGCCCCTCCAGACATAATAGCCCCTGTGGGCCACTCCTGTCCTCACAGGCTGGTTCATGCCAGTGTAACTCATTTATATTACAGGAGAAGACACACTTATTCTCTTTCTTATTGGTTTCTGTGTCTCAGATTCAGGAGAGGGTAACCACCCCTTGCACTGTCAGAATAATGATCCCAAAGATGTCCACATCAACCCCCCCCCCCCCAGAATCTGTGAATATATAATTTACACAGCAGAAGTGAGTTGGCTGCTGTGAATAACAGTTTTCAGGTAGGGCTAAAATTTTGCATTATTCAGATAAACTCAAGCGCAAATTTAATTTTGAACTAATTTTAGATTTCTGGCTTCCAGAACTAAAAGAGAATAAATTTCTGTTGTTTCAATTGCCCCATAGTAACTGCCCATACTCATGGAGTTATAACAGGAGCTATATCCACACAAGTGCACAATGGCCAGTGGTAAAATCAGCATACTCAACACCTCAAATCCACTAATACATTAGCGTTCCTACGAAAAGACAAAGGGTTTATGAATGGAGAACAACTGTCTCCTTCCTCATGCAGATCCTTCAAAAACAATGTTTAGGACAAGAAAGAACTACTTTTAGCTCTCAAACAAAACAAAATAAAACCAACATATTAATTTTATTATATCCTATAACCCTGACTAGTCAGAAGGCTGAGGCAGGAAAGCAGCAAGTTCCAGGCCTACCTGGCCTCCAGAAGGAGTTCACGAGCAGCTTGTGCAAATTGGGAAGACTACTGCAAAATTTAAAACATAGAAATCAAACCATCCTTAGGCTGCTGACAGGGGCCCACTTGATGCTGAAAGTCACCCCTGTGATTGGCCGGGACAATGGAAGGCCTCCATTCCAGGCCAGGCTTTCCTCCATGTGTCTGTGCCAGGGCCTCTACCGCCAATGCAGATCTGAATAAGGTAAGAATACTGGCTCACATGCATGAACTCTGCCTATGACTTTCTGAACAAGGAATGGACCCAGAAGCTGCTGAAGCAGGAGGAGAAGCTGCTGAAGTGGGAGAAGCTGCTGAAGCAGGAGAAGCTGATATTCTAAAGGAGTTCTACTGAGATGTACCAAGCTCTGCAAGAAAAGCTGAAGGTTTCACTGCAGCCTAGAGTGTGCAGTGAGATGACTGCATGCAGCGGTGTGGAAGATGTTTCTTCTCAGAGGAAGTGTAAAGCTGTGGTGGTGTAAGTTAGTAGGATGTGGGTGGCAGAGAAAACTAAAAGATGTATCTCCTGTGAGTCCTACCACTGTTTTCTTAATGACCCCACTGTGCCTTATTACTGTGTGTCATGTGTTCCTCCTTCATAGTGATAACCTGTCTGCCAGACGTACACCTCTACTGTCCTTGAACCTCCTAATGATGTTAACATTTCCATCATGAAACTGGGAACTTAATGTTCTCCACCGCTGTGGGCTCTGCTGCATTGGACTGAAAAGCTGACAGGATGCCAGAAACCACCTGTGAATTTTGTCTATTTCCCTTTGGGCTCCACAGTCTTTTCAAGTTAAAAGCACAGAAAACATTTCTCCCACTCTGCTCTTTAGCAGAAAAATACCTACAAAAACCAAAAACCAAACCAGAACAAAGTAGTTAACTGGTGTAAACCAGAACATGCTTAAGTTAAGAACGAAAACTTCTAGAAGCTTCTATTTTAAAAGCAATGTCAGTGTTGAGATTAGTGTTACTTGTAGTTTGAACAACCTAATCTATTGAGGATTTTAATAGTTCTTCTTTCTAAGCTTTATATCCATAAAAGCCAGACAGAATAATGTATAAAGTGAAATTTACAACATTCAAAACTCCTTTTTATGTCTATTGCATAAAAGTACATGGAATGCTTACCTAATAATTTTGTACTAAAAAATAAAGTTATTTTCATGACTTTCCAACTTTCCTCACCCTTCCAACTCCATCCCTTCTTTGTTTCTCCTTTGAGAAAACAGACAGGTAAATTAAAAAAAGACAAACAAGGGTTTTTAAACTCTACAAACTAACAACAAAAGAAGAGTAACTAAAAGAAATGCGTGTGTGTGTGTGTGTGTGTGTGTGTGTGTGTGTGTGTGCACATGGGTATGCACACGTGCACACACACATAAACACACACACATCGTAAGAGCTCAAACTTGTAAAGCATAATATACAAGTGGTAAGCATTTTTTTGATTTTTTTTTAAGGCCAAATAAAGCAATATGTGACAAAAGTAAGTCAGGAAGTTCCTTTTCTGTTGGCTATCTACGCTGGGCATGGGCCTGCCCTTCAGAGAGTTTGCATCCCCACGCAGACTCTTCTGGAGAAACTAAATTTTCCTTTTTGAGTGGTTGTTAACTGGAGATAGCTCTGTTGGGACTAGAGCCCATGCCTACTTCCTCATCACAGTGCTGAAAGCCCAACCAGCTTGAACCTGTGCAGGCTCTGTGCATGCTACCACAGTCTCTGAGTTTGTGTGTGCATCAGTTCCTTTGTGTCTTGAAGACACTGTTTTCTTTAACCTAAATCTTCAATGGTTATTTAATCACAAAACAAACAAGTTCTTTTTTAATTTTCATTTTTTTTAACTCATTCACTTTATATCCCACTCACTGCCCCCCTCCTGGTCACCCCCTCCCACAATCCTTCTCCCATTTTCTCTCCCCTTCTCCTCTGAGTGGGTCTCCTTCTCCTTACTATCCCCCATCCTTGCACTTCAAGTCTCTGCTAAGCTAGGCTCTTCCTTTCCCATTGAGGACAGACAAGGCAGCCCAGCCAGAAGAGCATATCCCACATACAGGCAACAGCTTTTGGAATAGTCCCCGCTCCAGTTGTTCAGGAGACCACATGAAGACTGAGCTGCACATCAGCTACATATGTGTAGGGAGGCCTAGGTCCAGCCCATGTCTGTTCTTTGATTAGTAGTTCAGACTCTGAGAGCCCCAAAGGTCCAGGTTAATGGATTCTGTTGGTCTTCCTGTAGAGTTCCTATCCCCTTTCTGGCTGTAGCTCTTCCTCCAAAGAGTCCCTAAGCTCTATCTATGGTTTGGCTGAGGGTGTCTGCATCTGTCTGAGTCAGCTGCTGGGTGGAGCCTCTCAGAGGGCAACTTGCTCCTGTCTGCAGGCAAAGGCATTTCATATTTTCTGAAGAAGCAAGAATTTTCAGTTCAGTAAACAAAAACCAATGAAGTGTGCATCAGGAATTTTAAGTATGCCTTTCTAAAATAATAGTGCTTTTATTTCTATCCTAAGCTATAACCCACCAAAGTGATTTTTCAAAGATAAATTCTAGAAAATCCAGAAAAGTATTGGTTCAGCTTTGTTTCTATAACAGAATCTCAGTGGGTTTTTGTTTTGCAATACTAACCGGGTTTTAATCTGTTTTATTGATTCTTGAATTGTATATTATCTGACACCATTTCAGTGATGGTGGAATGGTCTGGAGAGTTGGGTCAGTAGTTAAGAGCACACACTGCTATTCCTGAGGACCCAGATCAGGTCCCAGCACTCACAGTCTATAATTGTAGCTACAGGGGTCTGACGCTTTTTTCTGATCACACCAGGCACACACATACGCCTAGGCAAAACACGTAAACACATAAAATGATAATAAATCGATCTTTAAGTGATGTTACAAGCATTCACTTTTCTTGTAGCATTTTGGTATAGTGGAGCTATTAATGAGACTTAGAATGTTTAAATAATCACTAGCAGATGCCATACAGGAAGAACTAAAGTGGGCAAGGAAGCTTCCTGGAGACAGCCCATGGTTTAGCACAACTGAGAGGGATGTACCTCAAAGAGGCACCGCCTGGGGGGTGGGCTTCATCTCTGGATTACTTCTTGCTGCTACTATGCTTTCTCATTGCTATCTTCTTCCTGAATATTGACTGCATGGTGTGAACGGGCTTGGGGAGACCCTCCCTGTCCATAGTCCAGCGTGATTTCTTCATGGGAGACAGCCACTCTATTAGGCAACTTTCCTGCAGATCAATGAAGATGAACTTTCATAGAATAATGTTGTTTAGATGAATTGACGATCTTACAGAATTCCTGATTTGGTTTAAATAGTCATAGGAAGTTAGGGCAGTTGATAAGGGAGATTAGGGAATAGTTTAGGATGTTTTGCCAGCTGCTTCCTAGCAGAAAACCTACAGAACACATAAAATTAAAAAAACACACTCCTGGTTACTATGAAATGTTTGCTAAGTTCAAAAAACAAGAACAAAGCAAGCCTGGCTACTAAGGCTCACGAGTTTCACCTACAGGAGACAGACTAATAATTGAGGTTCAGTCCCCACGGTTAAAACTGAGCTTCTGTGTTTGTTGTAAAGTCTACTTTTCTGATCTTATAAGTTTGCTGATGAGTTCTTGGTGTGCACCTTGAGGACTTCGTGATGCGCAGCATGCAGACTGAAGAGATTTTTTTTTCCCCATTGTCTCAAAGAAAGTAAAAATTCTCCGACCTACAGTTCTCTAGTTAACTGTATGTTTACTTTTCTATGAAAAGAGTATAAGAATAGATACATGGTTAACTATGTAGACGAATAAGAATTGTGTTGAGTTAGAATAATGTGATGTCTACCTCCTTTCATGTAACCGCAAATGCTGCCTGCCAAAGGAAATTGGCTGTTAAAAAGTATCTGTCTCACTCAAATTCTGTTCATCTGTAATAGAAAAAGCTGAGTGATCAGATGTGGGATTTAGACTTACTTGTTTTTTAAAAAATATGAAACTTGTAATCATTTGTGTAATTAAAATTCATGATTAAGAAGCCATTGTGTTGTGAGTTCCTTGCTTCATCCACCAAATGTGTGTGTGTGTGTGTGTGTGTGTGAGAGAGAGAGAGAGAGAGAGAGAGAGAGAGAGACAGACAGACAGACAGACAGACAGTCAGACAGACAGAGACGAAAGAGAGTCTATTTTATATTAGTCACCAACCCTGGATTACTGATCTCACTGTTGGAGCTGGACTTTGACAAATGAACTTCTCTGCTGTTACTAAGCAACCATCAGCTTTTGGCTAAGTACAGTGCTAAATGCACAAGGTACTTGGGAGGTTGAAACAACTGTGAGTTCAAGGCCAGTCTTGGCTACATCAGCAACATAATGAAACCTTGCCTTTAAAAAATGGCTTTGGCCCAGTATAAGGGAATGCCAGGGCCAGGAAGTGGGAGTGGGTGTGTTGGGGATCAGTGCGGGGGGGAGGTTATAGGGGACTTTGGAGATAGCATTTGAAATGTAAATGAAGAAAATAATCTAATAAAAAATGGCTTTGACTCTTTTTCATGTTTTTAAAAACTCATGGCGTCTCTACCAAAGAAACTGAAGGGTTACTCTCAACAGACCACATTAGGAGACAACAATTTGTGATCAGCATCTTATTGGTGATAAGAAAAGTGCACACTGCACATCATTGATAAGACCAGAATGTATGCTTTCTCTAACTACAAAATATATATGGACTTTTAGATCATTAGAGTTGATAGTCTTATTTCTGGTTGTGTAGATTATTTACAAATGAAACAAAAGAGGGGAATGTATTAAGAAAGTATCTTGCTTATAGGAAATTTTACTGTAAAAGTTCTTAAATGTAACCTATTTTAATGCATACTTAAGTAAAATTTTAAAAACCAAACAACACAATCGTCATTTCTATCATGTGTCAGTGACCAAAGTAAAATCATTTTGTTGGTAATGAAAAGTAAAAATGGGGCCAGGAAGATGGGTCGAAGGGTAAAACCACTTGTCCTACAAGCCTGGTGACCTTT
Source organism: Mus musculus (assembly GCF_000001635.26). NCBI lineage: Eukaryota > Metazoa > Chordata > Mammalia > Rodentia > Muridae > Mus > Mus musculus. Next base: position 187,577 of record NW_019168512.1, on the reverse strand, counting down.
AATCCCTGGGACTCACATAAAAGGCCAAATATGAGGCACATTGGTAATTTCCCCAATCCTCCTTTGAAATAAGAGCCTTAGGAGAGCGCAGCCTGAAGCTTGCAGGTTAGTTACCTAGAGTCTACAACATAGCCATGGAAACCAGACACACCCACCTCTGTAAGGTAGACGGAAAGTCTAACTCTCCAAAACTGTTTTCTGACCTCTGCACATGTACATGTGATCACACACACATGCACACACAAACAGACACTCACGTATGTATGCACACACACACATACATAAATACACTTTTAAAGTAAAAATATAAAAAATGAAAGGGCTTGGAGTGCAGCTTAGTGGTAGAGCCCTTGCATAGTCCAAGGTTTATGATGCCAAAGGTCCAATCTCAGTACAAAGAAGAAAGAGGAGACAGAGGGTAAGGAAGGGGGTGGGGGAGAGAAGCAAGGGGGAAGAAATGCAGGGAGAAAAAACAGGAATGGGAGGAATAATTATTTTACTTCTGATTACTAATTGTGTATGGTGAACATTAGAACAAATAGAGATCTTTCAGCATCTTAAAAGAAACCAGCCACGCTTTCTCTCAAGTATGTTCTGTAAGTGTGAGGATGGAGGTTAACGTGCTGTCTCTTATGGAGCAGGATGGACATCCTTAGACCTCAGCAAATCAGCTTTACTCGTGTGTCCATGATGAAACATTACTTAGATTTTTGTTAATTATGTTTGTGGTCTGAAGTGTTTAACTTTTGAGCTGGATTCCTTAGTAGACCACATTAAGATGGCTTTGCATGTACCAGTCTTAGAAGTAAACACAAGTTAAAACAACTTGACAGAGGAATTCCCCAAGTGGCTTGTTTTCCAAAGTACCCAGAACAAAACCCTAAGTTTCCCTAGGTCTTGTAACTCAGCAAGGATTGTGAATGGAAATAATAGTGCCCGATCACATTCTGTTTAAAAGGTAAATACAGGGCGAGACGGGCTGGGCGGGATTGCTGGAGGGTCGTGGGCGGTGTGCAGGAGACGTATCAGCGGGCAGCAGCTGCAGCCAGACTCCCAGCTGGGCAACCCCCACTCACCACGTAGCCCTCGATGAGGCGTGCAGCTCCCGCCCAGGCACTACAGCACCACCCCCAGCGGCACACACACAACCCAAATCATCTATGACTGGAAATTCCTGATGGAGTGTCAGAACTCACCTGTTGCCAAAACACCCCCAAAGGACCTGCCAGCCATTTCTGGGTCACTAGCCCTACCAGCGGTGAGCCTCCCATGCAAGCCAGCCAGAGCCACCACCTGCACAGCAGCCCGGAAGATAAGCGGGCAGGCGGTGAAGTTTGAGATGGACATTTAAGGGACCATAGGACGCAGTGATGTTTCTGGGGCCCCTTGGGCCCTTGGGAAAAGAGCCACAGCAGTCAGGCCTTGTACCAGGCAGACACTGGGTGTGGATCGGCCACCCAGTCCTGCTCTTCACTCAGGGCACGTGCTCTGCCTTCCATTTTGTGAACACCAGCACATACCACCTTGTGCCTCTGTTGATAACCGAGCTGCTACTGCAGGGGAATGACTCTCACCCATACCCTCCCTGCATCGAGTGCCAGCAAGTGGACACAGAGGAGTCTGTCAGAATGATCCAGCAATTCTAGCCCTAGCCTCCGGTGCACACCCACCTTTCCTTAGGTTGGGGTAACTGAGAAAACCACCCTTTAACTTCTTTTCCTGAGAGGAAATAAAAGCCACATTTACCCTAGGCCCACAGCTGGACCCTATCTAGAAAAAAAAAAAAGTAAATACAGATGAGACTTTTTAAAAAGGGAGGGGAGGGAGGAAGGAAGGAAGGAAGGAAGGAAGGAAGGAAGGAAGGAAGGAAAGAGAGAGAAAGAAAGGAAGGAAGGAAGGAAGGAAGGAAGGAAGGAAGGAAGGAGAGAAAGAAAGAAAGAAAGAAAGAAAGAAAGAAAGAAAGAAAGAAAGAAAGAAAGAAAGAGAAAAGAAAAGAGAGAAGGGAAGGGAAGGGAAGGGAAGGGAAGGGAAGGGAAGGGAAGGGAAGGGAAGGGAAGGGAAGGGAAGGGAAGGGAAGGGAAGGGAACGAAAGGAAAGGAAAGGAAGGGAAGGAAAGGAAAGGAAAGAAAAGAAAGCAAAGCTGGCAGGGTTATGCCATACTCTCTGGTGGTGAGATCCGGCCACATTACAGTGAGCATGGTACGTTTCCTATGAGAGTCACCCATAAAGACTCTGCTCAGTCCAAACTTACTCAGAACTCTCACAGAACAACTGGCACCAAAAGGCAGTTCCAGACCCATGACTCCTATCTGTGATAGACCGGTGACATGACCTGCTGCCTATCCAAGCCAGCTCTGCCCTCTTCCCACAAAGCCAAAACCTAGGTCACACCAGGTGCAAAGGCTTTTCGCACTCACCAGATCCAAGAAGTAGAAAATACCGGGTCTGTTTCTCACTGCAGCCCACAGCACAGCCACCACCAACGGCACGGGTCTGCCCTCCTTCAGGAAAGTCTGAAGCAATGAGCCCTAGCAGAGAGAAAAAAATGAAAGATATATTTGCAGGAAACAAAAGTGAAACTAAAGCTCTTTCTTTGTTTCCCCTGCAGCATAAACATTTCCAGGAAAAAGAAAAGGACTTTAACTTGGTCAGAGAATGAAAGAAGCCTGGAAGATTCAAGGCCAGGAAGACATTTCCACTTGGCCTGTGAAGGGTCACTCGGCCAAGACATCAGGGGAATGAGTTCTCTGAAGCCAAAGGATTCCTGGGGACAAGGATGAAAGAGATGAGGGGTTTTCCAAAGACGCCAGTGAATGACTGAAACACACTGCCCATCGGGAAGGACTGTGCCATGCGTCTGCCTCCTTGTCCTTCTCAGGAACACTGTGGCTGACTAACCTCATTTCAGCCCCAAGGCACCCATGAACCTGGGGTCTCACAGGATCCAGAGCCACCAAGACAACTCAGGAAAGAGAGTAATGGAGTCTTCCTAGTTTCCTTTCTCATTTTATCTACCTCAGGATTCCCTCATGAGAGCGTAGTCTGGCACAAAGTGAAGACAGGTTTTCCAAAAACATCATTTGATGCAATGAGATAATCCCTCACAGGTTTTGTTGGTTTTAACGTTTATCACCATGGAGGAAAGACATTTGCTGCCATGTTGGGAAAAGAAGCTGTTGCTGACATGTTCTGTCCTTGGTGAAGTCTGTCTCTGAACATGGATGGTTTGGGTTATATTGACAGTGTTTCTGCATAATTTTTTGTTTTGTTTTGTTTTGGTTTGGTTTTTGTTGTTGTTGTTGTTGTTTTGTATTTTTGAGACAGGGTTTCTCTGTATAGCCCTGGCTGTCCTGGAACTTACTTTGTAGACCAGGCTGGCCTCGAACTCAGAAATCTTCCTGCCTCTGCTTCCCGAGTGCTGGGATTAAAGGCATGTACCACCACGCCCGGAGTTTCTGCGTAATTTTAACACATGTAATCAGATATGAAGAACAGATTACATGCTCCTGTTAATTAAAATGGTGTCTTTTTTTTCCAGCTCTGTGTGATTTGAGTTTATTCTCCATTTGAATGGCTGGGTGAGTGCAGAGAGTGGGAGGTTGATACCGTCCATGGTCTATGGGTCCGATTTTTGATTATCTGAAGGCACACAGTGACTCTGTCTCCTTCTGTACACAGACGTTCACATGCTTAGTGGATTCTTGTATGAGAACCAAGTACATCTCTTTCTTGGTTTCTATATGAGAGCCAAAATTTAGTTCTGAACATTGAAATCTTGAGGTATAGTGCCTGGCTTCCAGATAACTGAAGCCGTGACTCAATTATATGGCAATGTGTCACAGATTCACCATGAAGATACTCTGAGGTATGAAAAGGGGAGAAAGGGCACCATCTCTCTTTATCACTATGAGAGCATTCCTCAGCATCATGGGGCTCCCACGGTACAGTGGGACAAGAGAAGGGTGAATGAGCTGGAAGTCTGAATGTCCAGGAGAAACCAGATCTGCTTAATTCAGAGCTAAGACACCTGCAATGTCCCTGAGAAGGACACTATGGGTCTCTCTTTAGTTACAAAGCAAATGGTGAGTGACCACATCATCCTAGGTCAAGGACAAAGCTGTGTGTTCATTCATGTGTACACATGCTGGACCCATACATGCGTGCATTTCTATGAGCTGGTATATGTGTCTATGTGTGTGATAGGTATGTGTTCCTATGTGACAGATGACCCAGTAGACATAGCCAGTCACAGAACTCTGCATTTAAAATGTGTAGATGTGTGACATAGATCCTGCACTTCCTTAGAATAGTGACATACTGTGGTAAATTGTTAATAATCAAACCAGAAAAAAAAAAACAAAAACAGAAACATTGTCAAGCACACAGGAAAGGGGCAGCCAAGAGAAGCGGCGTGCTAGGCATTCTGAACTTGTTTATCTTCCACTCTCCACAGGGGGCCTCTGCAGTGCCATAGAAAGAAAACGGACACAGTTGTGCTGTCAAGTCTCAAGTTATTTACTTTCCTTTTGCTCCTGCTATCAATTTTGAAAGCAGGGTCTTGGGTGTTTCAAGCTTTGTGTGACTCACAGAGGGTGTGTGTGGCACATACAGAAGTGGGTCAAGGTTTCTGAGCGTGAAATCTCTCATGCTAAACATGACTTGATCACTAGTCACCTCCATCAGCCAAGCACTGTTCAGAGACAAGACCCAAGAAAAGTCAGAAATGCTGAAGCCAGCTCTAGTGGGAGTGGTGTATCCTGACTAGTGTTGTTGTGTTACTTGACACAAGCTAGAATCATTTGAAAAGAGGGAACCACAACTCAGCAAATACCTCCATAAGACTGGCTACTAGGCAAGTGTATAATGCATTTTTTCTTTTTTCTTTTTCCTTTTTTTTTTGTTTTTCTTTTGTTGTTGTTTTTGAGATAGTGTGTCTCTACATAGCTCTGACTGTCTTAGAACTCGCTATGTTCACCAGATTGACCTTGAACTCACAGAGATCCCTCTCTGCCTCCTGAGAGCTGGGACTGAAGGCATACCTCACAATGCCTGTCATGCATTTTTAAATTAATGATTAATGTAGGATAGTCCAACTCATGATAGATAATGCCTCCCCTGGGCTAGTGGTCCTGGGTGCTATAAAAAGCAGACCAAGCAATCCAGGAAAGAACAAGCCAGTGGGTAGCACTCCTTAATAGCTTCTGTTTCAGTTCTTTCCTCCATGTTCCTGCCTTGAGTCCCTTCCCTGGCTTCTCTCCACGATGTGGAAGTATAAGGTGAAATAGACCCTTTCTTCCCTAGGTTGCCTTTGGTCATGGTGTGTTATCACATCAGTAGAAACCCTAACTAAGACAGGGTGAGTACCAGTGCGGGTGCTAGAAGGGTTGAGGGTTAGACCCCCTGTACATACACGTGGAAACAGATAATTGGGCCTGGGTGACTATAGTCTATAGTACACTGAATTCTCAGAAGGTAGAAATAATCTTTTGATCTTGTACTTGTCCCTCCTCTGCACTGTTGAAGATAGTCACTTCTTCAACTGACAAACTGGCAGTGACAAGCAAGAGGAAACCCCAGCTTCAACTGTGGATGGAGAATAAAGATAGCTATTGCATAAAAGAGGGATGGATAAGCAAACCAATCCCTGGCCATCCAACACCATCTGATCTCCACCCCCACTTCCAAACTCCACGTCAGTATTGTTGACTCCCCCCATGGCCAGGGAGTCAAAGTCTCTGTGGACTGAAGGGTATTCCGAAAACACTGGGGCATCCAGAAACTCTGGGAATTTGAGCTCAGGACTGGAAACAAAGCATATTTCATTTTCATTACTAAAGCAAAACATAAAATGATATCTACAGTTGGCTTCAGAACATCCAAGAACAGAGAAGGAGAGCACCTGGTGTTACACCTTATTTTTGCTCTTGTAAAAAGAGCCAAGAAGACCTACCCCCGGATGTTTGCTTTTTCCAGACACAATGTGGACAGGCCAGGGAATTCTCTTCATGTCCTTGTTCTCAAGTGTCTTCACTTATAAAAGTTCCTATAACTCTTCCTAGAAAAATCCCTTGTGGGAAGAACATTTTCTACTCTGCCCCACCCATAGTTCACAATAAGTTCACAGCTTCCTTACATAGGTTCCCACACAATATTCTTCTTGTAGGTTTAGCAAATAAGTGTGTTGCCTAGTTACGTAGCAACACTGTGGGGCTGTGGGGGTGGCTCCATGGTAAAGAACTTATTTTGAAAGACAGAAACAGAAATGGCTGGAAACCTCTTGAGTCTGCACCTCACTCTCTTGCCCCATCTTACATCCATACATAGTCACATGGAACTCAACCACTGCCTGCCTCATTTGACTCTGGTTTATGTCTATTCTTGAATGACCATGCAGAACACTGAGCTCAGATGAATGAACTATGGGCCACATCTGCATTTTCTGGACCTCCTGACTTCTGATTATGTCCCCAAGGACGATGGGGAGTATAGACTTTCAAACTCTGCTTCTGGGGCTGTAAGTAAGTTATGAGTGATTAAACATGTTCTACCTTCTGAATTAATATATTTAAAGAACTCAAATGTGGAAAGATTAGTGAAAGTCCTGTAATGTTTAGTACGATGAACTTCTAGCAATTTATGTTAGGATACAAAGATTTATGCAGTGGCCCCCCAGCACTGGGTTCTTAAATCTAATGAGATAATATGGAAAAATGAAGAAACCAAAAACCGTTTCCAAGGTACCACCAAATAATGGGGCAGGAACAAGCAAACAACAGTGGGAGGAATCTGAGTTATGAGTCGGGACTTAATAGAGCTTTAAGGACTTTGCCTCACTATGAATATTTTGTTGTGGCTCTCACATCCCTGAGAGGTGTTGGTGATGCTAAGTACCCAGAACAGCAGTACACAAGGCAAGCATGACAAACCAAACCTCAACCATGTTCAAAACAGACTCATACCTAAAAAAGAAAAAGAAGAAGAAACCCTGACTGAAGGAAGCAACTATAAAAATATTCTTTTTTTTTTTTTTGTAATTAATGAAGGAGAGAAGGTGATGACTTTAAGCTCACGGCCTTCCCATCTTCCTTCTACAGGGAAATGACTCTTGCACACTTCTTCTAAACAATTAACCATGGGCAGATAACCCATATATGTGGGACCACTGAGGAGATTCAGCATACTTTCCACTGACACACATGGTTCAGGGCCAGGGTTCTGACCAGCCATTCCTCATTGCTCCTATGTTTTCTTGTATGAAGTCTTGAGCCAGGGCTCACTGAGAAGTGTAATGGTGAACAATAGGTTTAGAGCATAAATTTGCTGTGTTAGGCTTGTTTTTAAAAATGTTTTTAACTTGTATAAGCCATGAGAAGGTTGTTCCTACCTGAAACGCCCTGTCAGCTATCCAGAGCTGAAGCACTTCCTGGTGCTTCCTGGTTGGGCTGTTCTTGAAAAATTGCTAGTTGCTGAAAAATATTTTGCTGCCCCAGCTATTTCTACAAGAATGGATGGTGAGATTAAACAGGCTACCTGCAAAGCTTTGCTTACTGGCGAACTCCCTGCTTGGTTGCTTGCATGCTTGATTGGCTAAGGCACTTGCTGGAGGTCTGGTACAGAATCAAGCCTCGCCCAAACCCAGACAAGAATGAGTTAATTTATCCAAAATATTAACTTTGTGGGCTTTCCCTGTAGAATCCTTTAGCTGGCAATAGTTGAGGCCTTAGCTAGCTATAAAACGCTCTGGTTTTGTCTTAGCCAGTCTCTTTTTAATAAAAAGGCTCTAATTTACTAAAACCAAAACTTAAGTCAGGCTGCAAAATCTCTAAACCCAAAACTCACACCAGGATAATTTTCCCAGATATAGAAGATATCACATGAGTTATCATTCTCCCAGAGGAATCCAGAGGGGCAGAACAGCTTGGCTCCTTTGTGACCTTATTTACAGAAGAATTTGAGGAGTTTCCACTTGATTCCAACAAACTAGCCATTTCCAGGAATCGAAACTGAAACCTAGTCTGACTACAGCCCCCCTTTTTGATGGTTTAGATAAATAGGGCTCAGATCCTGGCAGAAAAGAGTAGAGAGCAAGGGCTGTGTGTGGACAAGTAAGGACAAAGAARCTCAGGGAGATCCGACTGTCCATCCCACGGTCTCCTCCTATCTATGTGCAGTTCTTCCTGGGACACCAGAACGCCACACCTCACATCTTCTCTTCTCTCTTCTCTTCTCTTCTCTTCTCTTCTCTTCTCTTCTCTTCTCTTCTCTTCTCTTCTCTTCTCTTCTCTTCTCTTCTCCCGTCCCCTCCCCTCCCCCCCTCCYCTCCCCTCTCCTCTCCTCTCCCTCTCCTCTCCCTCTCCTCTCCCTCTCTTCTCCCTCTCTTCTCCCTCTCCCGCCTTGCCCTGCCCTGCCCTGCCCTGCCCTTGTCTTCATAGACATCCTGAATCTGAGTTTCAGTTTTAGAAAAAGACCTTTCCTGAGAGGAGATCCATCACAGAAGTGTTATTGCCACCAGATCAAGGTCACCACTGCTGAGGTTAGGGTGTCTAGATTCAGCTTGTTCAATAACCCAAGATGTATGATAACATGAGGAGTGGAGCCCTGACACCAGGAAAGGAGAACTCAGAGCTTTGTACTCAGGGAGGATCCTGGGCACAGGAGTTTCCTTCAGTGGCCATCTTCTGGACTACAGAGAATCCCAGAGAAGAGGAGGCAACCCCTTCCTTCCACCTGTGTGTTATAGACCATGCTTGTCTTCTGGAGCAGTCAAGCTTGGAGAAAGATGCCAGGTTGGGATACTCAGATGCCCTTGGAGTCCGGGCTGTAGGCTCTCCTTTTGTCCCATGGAGATAAAGTCCCAGATCAGAAACAGCCACAGACAAGCTCTGCCAGATCATGTTAGGGCCTCTAGTTTTCAAAGATTCTTCTGCCCTCTGTCACTTGCTACTCTGAAGGGCCTATTTTATAGTTCTTCCTGTTTCTCTCTTGCAGTGTACAAAATGATATGCTTAATACATTCTGGATTTTCACTATAGTATGACTTCAGGAGTTTCTTTTTCTGCCCTGTATATCTGGAGTTCTACATGTATCTAGATGTGCCTTGCTGTCCCTTAATTGGGGGACATTTTTGCTAGGATTCATTGAATATATATTGGATGCTATGGGAAAGGAGTTCTTCTTCTTCTATTTTCTGGTGTTCCAAAGATTACACATGGTTTATTCATAGGTTTTTCAATTATTATGGCCAAACTTGAACAAGTCTTCCAATACTATATTATCTATATATACCTAAAACTTCAGATAATCTCTCTTTCAGGTGATCCATTGTGTTAATGTGCCTTTCCAATGAGCATTTGATTTACAAAAAAAAATAATTTTAGCCTCATATAAGACACAGGTTTCTTCAGTATTTCTTTTTATTCACTTCCATTATCATGCCCTTTGTTGACCCCTGATTGTCATTCATCTGACTGAGTCCTTTTTCCTTGATCATATTGATAATCATCCTTTTGAATTCTCTGTCTGGACCTTTACCTATGTCATTCTCATGAAAACCAGAAGAATTCCCTGGCATTTATAGTTTTTAGAGGAGATCAGCTGTCTTTGCTTTTCATATAACACTTGGCTTTGTGTTCAAATCTGATGTTGTGAGTTAGATCACTTGTTGTGGTTCTGAGTTATGCAGGAGAAGAAAGAGAAACCCTGCAGGACAGGTTAAAGCTTAGCAAGCAGCAGGGAAGGACAGTCTCTGATAGAATGAAACCCACAGAGGCTTACAGAAGCAGTTTCTTTGATTGACACACACACACACAAAAGCCATTTAGGAATTCAGTTCCCACAGACCAAAACCTCTTGCTTAATCTAGGAGTTGTCTGAAAGAATCATTACCTGAGCAATTCTCGGGCACACAAGGCTTCCTGGTTTGCCAGGTGAGTCTTGGTACTGAGGACATGCTAAGGATCTGAAATTCCCAAGAATCAGCAACCCCCAAAATCTCAGATAACTGTCACTGATTGTTTTCAAGAGCTTAACTTCACACTGTAAGTGGCCATCACTCCAAAGTAAATGCCAGGTGCAATGGCTCTTCCAGTTTGCCCACTGCATCTCTCTTTTGTTTAAACTCTATTCAGTTATCTTGGGAATTAAATTTATGTTGAAGATCATGCATCCTTCCAGTAAATACAGTGTTTTCTCTATCATGCTGTTTCACAATCTTGCACAAAGGAGCCAGTAAAGCTATAAGTAAAAAGACAAGGATAGCAGTTGCTAGACCAAGGAATCTATTTAAATGATGCACAAGATTGAAGAAAGCTAAAATATCTGCACTGCTTTCCATAACATTCACCCCAGTCATTTCAGGCAAGCTTTTTGAGAACATATTCTTAATTTCTTGTTGAAAATTATAAATCATTTAATAAGAATGAGGGTGGCCCATCAAATGCATTTTAACCTTTTTTCCAGTCATACTTGTTCTCATTGAAATTTAAAGATAAAATACAATATATAACATGCCATCACATTTAAACTTCACTTGTTCTTTGTCTCTAACTCCAGTTAGTATTAGAGCTTGTCTCAGATCAGCTATTTCATTAACCATGTCACTATTTTATTGTGTTGAGTCCAAAGTTCTGCAGAATGTTTATGCCAGTCCCTCATGAACTCGGCAGTTCAAATTACTTTATGAACCGCTGATCTACCTGCAGTGTATCAACAGTAGCTAAAGCAATAATCCCCATAGCTACAGCAACAAACACCCCAGTCATCCTACAAGTTCTTCTTAATACTCTCATCAAGTATTAAAAATCATCACAGGTGAATTTTGCCATGGTCTTGACAATCTTACCGCCTTCTGGACAGCTGGCTTTGCTCTAAGAAAGCACAAACTTTCTGAAGTGACATTTAAGGACATACTAGAATTAGCACAGCTATGAAGAGTCCGATAGTCACAAGGGATACTATAATCATTAGGCTGGCACTGGACAGGCCTTTTCAGTAGCAAATTAGGGAATGATATCCATACTACAAAGGGGTGACATAGATTTAAGCTAAAGGTCAAAGACGACAAACCATCATTAATGTTTAAACTCCTTTTCCATGCTTTAGGAGGGTAAAAGGCACTTGTTAATTTCCAGAAATAAGTCTGCACTGGATGGTCAGATTGCAGGAGAGCACTGACAGTCCAACTCCATGCCATCAAATACATTCATTAACAGTAGAACTAATTTCCACAGTTCCAATTGAACTCTACTGTTGCAGTCTAAATTCTGAGTAAGACCATTTTCCTGAAGAAAGCCATAAGAGCTCCAATCAATGGTTTCTTCAGAGGAGATGTCAACAAGCATCCAAGGGTGCTCCCTTTAACATTTCTGCCTCTGTATCCAGTCTAATGCCTTGTCAGTAATCCACATATCACAAGGCGAAATGTCAGATTTATGGAACTAGTAGCAATAATCTTCTATCATCCTCTAAAGGCATGTAAAATTTATTATGAAAATTCTAGGTAGCATCAACTATGGACAACCATAACTTGAAAAGTTCTATGTAGACTTTGAGTTCTATTTACCCATAAAATAGGAGTTCCTTGCACTCCCACAGTATAATTCATGATTTCTGTACCCTGCTCCATAGGCTTAGCACTTCTCCAGTTGTCATAAGGATCAGGGAAACAAAAAGATTGACTAACCACCAAGGGAAGATCTGTATCCCCCCCCCCAATTTACTTCTATGTTAATTATAGAATTAGGAGTATAGGCCCAGTGTGTATCCTTGGTCCCCATTGCTGTATAACATCCACAGACAGCATACCAAGGAACAAAGTTGTACCATTCAAAGGTTTTGTCAAATTTTTATCAATTCTGATAGTGACCACAACACTTGGTTTCAATTCTGATGTCAAAACATAATGATTATTTATCAAACATTCATTGTAAAAATAAAGGATTGCAGACTGTTCCTATAGACCAAGCCACATCGGAACAACAAAGCATGAGAAGTGTCACAGAGACTGTGAACAATGCGATGTGTCTTTGTGTGTATGTGTGTGCAATGTGTGTGTGTGTGTGTGTGTGTGTGTGTGTGTGTGTGTGTGTGTAAAGATATATATTTAGGCTTGGTTGGCTATAACATAGAATACATACATATTGTATCTAATATATATTACATGTAATATATTGAGTGGCTCTTACTCATTTCACTACATTGTTAAGGACAGTCACTGTCAGCCCCTGCCCATGAGAAACTGTGAGCACCAGCCAGGAGACAACCCAGGTCCAGCTCTGGATAGGGAATACTCCCAGCTCTGCACAGTTGGGCTATCCTTAAAACATTACTAATTGTTCAAAACTGTTTCACTGCCCCTAGATAGGCCTACAAGGTAATGGGTCACAGATGAAACAGGCTAATGTCTAAGCCCTGCTGTTGTGTGAACTGCTTGTTGGAATTGCTGGGGGTCCTGCTGGAGGTCTGTTACAGAATCAAGACTTGCCAGTGCTCGGGCAGGATATAAATTAATTTGATCCCCAAATAATAACTGTGGTTATTCACTCTATAATTCTTTAGCTAACAATATTTGGGACCTTACTTAGAGAATTTTCTCTGGTTTTGTCTTGGTCAGGCTCCTTCTTAGTAAAACACCTCTAATTTACTGAAACCAAAACTCCAGCCAGACTAGTGACTGTCTGAACAACCACAGACCCATAGAATCACATAGGAAAATACTGGAGCAAGGAAAAACAATGGATTAGCCCCTTGTCCCTACAGTCTGTGCCTCTGTGGTTAGGAAGTCTCTGCCTGGTGTGGTCAGGAGTGGGGTTAGTGAGGGTGGCTTTCAATTTAATACCACCTTGGAGTCATTTGGATAGAGAGTGGACTTCTGCGTGGGATCAGAGACCGGTACTCACAGTGAAGATGGAGGAAACGCTTCTCATCAAAATGCAGTGCAAGGGTCAGGGAAGATGAGCCACAGTGCTCTCAGAGGTTCAGGGCAGCAATGCAGTTTATAATGCCTAACATCCGTGAAACATTTTTGAGCAATTATCAAATTTTTAAAAATAGCCCAACCATACCAGGAAACATTGCATCCGGCCAGCTAACTGAGTGCTTTCAAAGTAGGAGCAACTTCCTCATGGCTTATGCAAGATAAAAATGAGTTTCTTTTTACAAAATGTAGCACACTTAACACATTAATCACAATGTTCACCATTTCCATGGATTTTTCTATGAGTGGCTAGGGAGATAATCACAGGATAAAGTAACTGTCTTTCAAAGAGAAAGTTATGAGTTGGATACCCAGAATCCACATAAAAGACAGGCATAGTGGAGTGAGCTTGTAATTCCAGCACTGAAGAAGGAGGGAGGTGGATCCCTGAAGCTCCCTTGTCAGACACCCTTGCCTAATTGGTGAAATATAGGCCAGTGAGTGTGTCTTTCTCAAAATAAGGATATCTGAGAAACAACAGCATCTACACACACATGTCCACACACACACACACACACACACACACACACACACACACACACACAAAGAGAGAGACAGAGACAGAGACAGACACAGAGACGGACACAGAGACAGAGACAGAGACAGAGACAGAGGCAGAGACAGAGACAGAGTAAGACAGAGAGATGAGGGAAAGAATATCAACAGAATAAGGCAGGGTTACAGCAAGTGTCTGCAATCATTGAGACATGGGCTTACTGGATCTGAAAGGCAGTACTGCTCAGCAGTAGATGACATCATTTGACAAGAGGATCTTGAGGTAGGGAAGCAAAATGGTCAGTAGGAGGGAGCCCTGACACTGGAATCAAAGGAGGCCTCCTGGTACCAGGGCAGAGGGTCCTCCATTATGGATTATTTCACTCAGGGGTTGTTCACAGAAAGGCTCTTCTCTGTCTTCTGCACCACAGAGCACCCCCAACCCAGACAGGAGCAAAGTTCCATAACACCCACACATCCTGGGTCTGTTGATCTTCTGATGCCATCTTGAACTTGGAGAAAGAGGGTGTATTGTGGGGCCATATTCCTCAGAGTCAATGCAGGGTCCTCTTTGGGGTGGAGGGTTGTTGTTGTAGTTTTTATTGTTATTTTTTATTTTGGCTTTGGTTTTGGTTGAGATCTTGCATGCTTTCAACCTAATATTAAGACCTTTTTTTCTATTCCTGTGAATGATGGCATTAGAATATTGATAGGAATTGCATTGAATCTTTAGATTAATTTTCATATGCCAGCCATTTTTATGACATTAATTCTGATCACAATGTGTGCCTCCTTTTCATTGTTTTGAGCACTATTTCATAAAGGTCATTTCACCAATAAGATCCTTTGAAAGAAAAAAAAAGAGGACGTGGAGGAGGAAAGAGAGAAACAAAGAAATGAACAAAGAAAATCAAGTGCTGCAGCCCTGTGGATTTATATTTGTTTTGTCTGAGCTCTCTTGCTTTTTATCCTGTCTGGTATCCAGGCCATACCATGTGCTTTTCTTACTGTGTTTCTGAGGCAGAGCTTGAAACCAGGACAGTGATGTCATCAGTATTTTCCCTGCCTCAGGCTTGCGTTGTCTGGGATCTTGCATGCTTTCAACCTAATATTAAGACTTTTTTTTCTATTCCTGTGAATGATGGCATTAGAATATTGATAGGAATTGCATTGAATCTGTAGATTAATTTTCATATGCCAGCCATTTTTATGACATTAATTCTTCTAATCCTATGGGATGAGTAGTATTTCTTTTTTAGTGTACTCCAATGTTTTTGAAGCTCTTAAAGGTTCAGTTATTCAGGGCTTTTCCTTTCCTGGTTACTCTTATTTCGAGGAATGTTATTTGGGGAAAGGTGGTGGCTAATTGTATAAATGAGATTGATTCTGTTTTCTTCTTTAGCATGTTTATCATTGGGATACATGACGCGACCAAGATTTTTAAGTTAATTTTGAGTTCTGTCACTTTCATGAAATGATTGTAAGAGTTCTCTGAGGAAGACTTGGGGTTCTATTATGAATAGAACCTTATATTATCTTTGACTCTTGCCTTTTCTATTTATAGTTTTTTTCCACTTGTTTTTTTATTGTCCTAGCTAAGACTTCAAGTACTGAACTGAATAAAGAATGGATAATAAAGGAGGTTTACTCATTTGGCACAACGTGGGCCATATGTTTGCCATATGCAGCTTTTAATATGTTGAGATGTGTTCTCTCCTTTCCCAATTTCTTTAGGAACTTGTCATGAAGAACATGTTTGATGTTTGTGTCAGATCATGGGCTCTTAGGAGAATTTTCCCTGGCCTGAGCTTAGGTCCTCCCACTGGGAGCCTCTTGCATGCCTTGTTTTTAAAAATGTACCTAAATCTCCTGTGGCCAACATGAACTTAGAAACCATGTCTGGCTGAACATCTAATATTTTTCTATTTTCCTATAAATGTACCATCATATATAAACAAGCAGTAATGGGTCTTGGGCCTGCCCTATATATGAGTCATATGTTACCATTTGGGATGTCCAGGACATAGACACAGCTCTGAGTTACTGGTATCAAGAGGAGCAGAGAGCAAACCTGTCATCTGCAGATGATGTTCTCAAGAAGTCTCTATAATGCCACTATTAAGATAAAAAAATGCTGGTTTTTCATCTTACCTTTCCCTTAACTAGGATGATATAGGTAGAGTATTCTCATTTCTCATTACTACATAGTTTAGGTCAAGATTCTCCACAGGAGCAGAACTGCTAGATAGAATCTACATGCATTAAAGGAGATCTAATAGAGTGGCTAAGCACCTGTGATCTGGCCAGTCCAACAGTAGATGTCTCCTGAAGGGAAAGCCAAGAACTCAGTCCATGAGGCTGCCTGTCACAGCCGGCTTTCAGTGTACACTGGAAGCCCTAAGAAGTGGGCTCTAATTCCAGTGAATGAATGCCGCCGCAGCAGAATAGATAAACTTGCCAGCTTAACTGAGAGCAAGCAAGCAAAGAAGAAATGTCTCCTTCCTCCTTGTCCTTTTATGTGGGTTGCCACCCAAGATGTAGCCCAGAATTAGAGTAGATCTTCCAACCTCAAATGATGCCATTTAGAAAAATGCATTAGAGGGGTGCCCAGCTACTTGGGTTTCAGTAAATTCCAGATGGAGACAATTTGAGCACCAAGATGAGACATCACTTGGGGTTTGTTAAAAGACAATTTCAACACTTTCTTATGTTGGGGTCCAGGAACTGGCCTACAAACCACACCATACACCAGTCTCAGTCAGCCACGAATAGTTTATGGAGCATTTGCTCCAGGACTGACCAATCAGTGCCACAGACCAGACTTGGGAGCTGATTAACACTGAGCCAGATTCATAGAGAGCTTTGAACTCTGAAATCAACAAATCTCTGTGCCAAGTTATTCCACTAATCTGTATTTAGAGATAAGAGGCTTCCTAAACAACATATATTTGTGGCATGCTTCTCCTGTCCTAATTGGTTGGGTGACCAACTGAGGCAGGGTGACTTGACTTGCCTAGCTTTCATGTCCCAACTTGCCAACCAGGGTGTCAGTTACCTCTGCACAAGCATTTGTGGCTAACTATATAAAGCAGGTCTCATTGACCTCTGTTATGATTGGTTTCCAAGAACAATAATGCATAGAACATAACAGACTTTGGGTTAAGAGTTAGCTCACGTAACAAAACATTCGTAGTAACAGTCACAACAACTTATGAGAAAGTTTACTTGTAATAGTGTAACATGAATGGCTAGAGGCAGTAGATATCCAGGCCATAACAACTTAGTTTTCCCACTACATAGTCTTCCAGCACCTGCACCACTATGGAAAATGACATGAAAACATTTTGGCCAGTGTGTGTTTTGTTTTGATTTTCCAAGACAATGTTCTCTGTATAGCAGCACTGGATGTTCTTGAACTCACTTTGTAGACTATCCTGATCTTGAACTCATCTGCATGCCTCTGCCTCTGTAGGCCATGTTCTTCAGGCACACACACACACACACACACACACAGAGTTTTGTAAGATTAGTTTCATCCTGTGAAAGTCAACATGTGTTATTTGTGGCTCTGAGGTCCGTATTCTTTTCTCTGAACAACAACTTCCAATTATACTAAATTTTTTCTGAAAAGCTCATGGTTTCATTTTTCTTCACAATTGCATAGATCCTTATTTTGTTTATGTTCCATAATGTCTTTGTCCATTCATCTACACTGAGTTGATTTCATTGTGATCATTAACACAGCATCTATAACCACGGATGTGCTTGCATCTGTGTGGTCTGTTGACTAACAGTCCTTCACGTTGAAGTGAGTAGTGTACCTGGGACAGTGATCAATATCTGAAGGAACTGCACCAACTTTTAACAGTGAGTGTGCTTCCTCTTTTCAACATTTGCTGTTGGTAGTGGTTTCTTGGAGGTAACATTCTGATTGAATTGCCCTTCCTCTGATAGTTCAGGAAATCGAGTAAATTTTCAATATGTATCAGCCATTTCATATAGTCTCTTGGCTGTCTCTCTCTCTCTCATTGGTCCACTAATTGACTGAATGATTTAGTTTTTCACTGTTTCAGGGATTATTACATTTTCAAAATACTCCACCCCTCCCCCAGATCTGACATCATTTGTTGTGTCTTCCACATCACACTAAGCCTTAGAGGGGGTAATTGAGGACATTTAGGACTGAGCATTCAAAAGTCACTTATGCACAATTCTTTGACCATCATGAATTAATCTAAAGTTACTCTTACTCACTAGCTTCTATGACCAAAGTTAAGAGCCATGCTAATTCGTGGATACAAACATGAAAATGTAAATGACAAATTGATGGCCATACCATGCCCATTTGACAAAATAACAGTAGCAGCTTCCCCACCAGAGCCTATGACCTCCACAACCAGAAGGTTTTAATTGCCACAACAAAGGGTTTTCAGCACCAAAGAGTGAAAGAACTTTTGTAGATATCAAAGTCACAAGAAACCCAGTAGATCAAGAGTCTCCACAGCCTTAGGATGCCTTCTGACCATGAGCTGAGCTCTCCCATTGAATTTGCTACCATTCATGTCTATTATTGAAGTAAAACTGAAAACCTGAATGTTAGTGTGCATGTCATAATGTGACCTTATCTGGAAAGGCTGACAGAACTATGAACTTGGGTAACTTCTTTTCCAGACAAAAATCTGGACATCTTAACCCAGGCTGACTTCATACTTGTGATCCATAGCGCCACCACCTCCCTAGTGCTGCTATTACAGGGTTGATTTTCATCTGGAAGAAGTAAAAACATTGTAAAGAAGAAAATAGTCAAAGGTTAAGGAATGTGAGTCAAACCAAAATTTGAACCTACAGCCAGGAGTAAGTGCTGTCCTGTCCTGCACATTTGATTAAAGAGAAGAAAGTCTCTATTTATAATGTAGGGGCAGGTACTGGACCCTGCGCTCCCATTGGTTGTTCTTGCTGAACTAATTTGTTGACCTTTTTGGTTTGTTCCTCCCTTAGGTACCATTGACATTTGCCAAGATTGGGTCAAACTTCCTCTTCTACATCCCCTCCAAAGGAGGATCCTGCTTTTGACCTTCCAGATGAAAACCAAAATCCTGTCTCAGGAATTAATCACCTTCATTGAATTGTACCTAGAAGATGGAAACCTTTAGGAAACAGTTTCTGCAATCAGCAGTGCTCTGGGTGACATAGAGAAAGTCCCACTGAACATTGCAGTGATGGGGGAGACTGGGGCTGGAAAGTCCAGTCTCATCAATGCTCTCCAGGGAACAGGAGCTGATGAAGACGGTGTGACTGCTCCTGTTGGGGTGGTATATACAACCATTGAGAAAAAATCATACCCATACGCAAAGTTTCCCAGTGCAATACTATGGGAACTGCCTGCCATTGGGTTTCATCACTTCCAACCACATGATTATCTGAAGAAAATCAAGTTTGAGGAGTATGACTTCATTATTGTCTCTGCTGGACGCATTAAACATAGTGATGTAGAACTTGCCAAAGCTATTGTGCAAATGAATAGAGGTTTGTACTTTAATCGAACAAAGACAGATATTGATCTAAAGAATGAAAAACTGTATAACCCTATGAGATTCAATAGAGAGAACACATTGAAGAGTCTTCAAATTTGCATTTCAAGTAATCTCAAAGAATGTTTCCACCAGGAGCCTCCAGTCTTCTTAGTCTCTAACTTTGATGTGTCTGACTTTGACTTCCCAAAGCTGGAATCCACCCTTCTCAGCCAGCTCCCAGCCTACAAACACCAAATATTCATGAGAACTTTGCAAGTTGTTATAAATGCCATAGTAGACTGGAAGAGGGATATGCTGAAACAAAAGGTCTGGAAGGAATCCACAACTCCAAGAGCATGGGCTACCATA
Source organism: Mus musculus (assembly GCF_000001635.26). Classification (NCBI taxonomy): domain Eukaryota; kingdom Metazoa; phylum Chordata; class Mammalia; order Rodentia; family Muridae; genus Mus; species Mus musculus. The sequence continues at coordinate 168,227 of NW_019168512.1, read as the reverse complement.
CCATCCCTGGGACTGACCCAAAAGGACATGGAGATGTTGCAACAGACTTTGAATGACTATAGATCCTCCTTTGGCCTGGATGAGGCATCACTGAAAAACATCGCTGAGGATTTGAACGTGACACTGGAGGAGCTCAAGGCAAACATTAAGTCTCCACATTTGCTCTCAGATGAGCCAGATACATCCTTAACAGAGAAACTATTGAAGTACATTGGAAATCCCTACTTTTCAAAGGTTTTCCACTTGCAAAATTATTTCATTGACACGGTTGCAAGCGATGTTAAAATTATCCTCAGTAAAGAAGAGCTTTTCACAGAGCAGGTGAGCTCATTCAACTCTAAGGCCTCTCCATATCGGGAGGAGTCCGTGGGGGAAGTGTTTCCAGTTGGTCCAGGAAGCACCTTTCTATTTCACTTCTTTGAGATGTTTCAAAGTGACTCTGACAAACTTTGTCATGTCCATGTTCTGCTCCTGTTGACATCCTGGGGTCTCTCTGGTGAGACTGTTACATGATGCACTCCTAAGGCTTTTCATTGTAAATCATCTCATTTCTCTGGTGTTTATTTGCTTTGTATTTAAGAAGTGTTTCCGTTAGATGGCAAGCTACTTGTCAGTTCCCTTTTGATCCTATGCTTTGAGAACCTCAGGTGGGCCAATCTGATGAAGTTTTTCATACCTGTTTCCCTTTAAGAGCTTCAAGGTTTCCATCTTACAGCAAGCTCTTTGGGACACATAGGGTTGGTTTTTGTATAGTGTGAAGAGTGAGTGTCAAGGTTTAACCTTGCCTGATGTCCAGTTTGCCAAATTCCATTCTTCAAACCATCTGCCCTTTGTACAGTGTGAGCATTCAGAAGCCTTGGTGACATATTGACTGACTGTAGATGCAATCTGTTGCCTGCACAGTCATGCACATTGGTGGCTCTGCTCTGCCTCTCAGTTTGTTGGTCTATGAGCCTGTCTTCATGCAGTTATTGGACTGTTTTTGTCACTGTGGCTCTGTGCTATGCTTGAAATCAGGTATTGCAGTGACTCCTAGCCCCGCTGGTTTTGATCAATATTGTTTTGGCTATTTGCAGTCTTCTGTGTTCCCACGTGAGTTTTGTGATTCCACAGTCTAGTTCTAAATGGCATTGATGTTTTGATTGAAATTGCATTGAGTCTGTAGATCACTATCTGAAGTATGGACACTTTGATAACATTGAGGTTTATAAACTGTAAACGGTAATCTTAGCATCTTTTGTTGCCTTCTTTGAGATTTCTTTCATGTCTGTTTTGGAGCATCTCACTTCCTTGGTTTCTTAATGAAACTTGACTGCTTCTTTCCTTGCTTGCTCTCTACCTTCCTTTCTTCCTACCTTCTTACTCTGCCTTCTTCTCTGGTGTGTATATTGTGCTTATTGTAAATGAACTTTCAAGAATTCTTTCAAAATTTTACATTTCTGAATATCTAAGACAAATCTTATGTATTTATTTTAATTTCATTCATCAGTATTTTCCTGGTTCTCATTGAGGTTTTTTTCTATTTCATTACATTTTAAGTGCACATACAACATGGAGAGTTTTACTAAGGCATTTCCATACATGTATGCCATTATACATTGTCATTCAGTCTTATCTGTTCTTATTCATTCATTTGCCTGCTGCCCTCTGCCATTCCCCGCCCTTATCTAGCTACTTCCCTTAAAGTCCCTTCTTCTTCTCATACACATTCTGTTCCTCATTAGATACATTTCCTCCTTCAACATTTCTTGCTTCTCATGTGATTGATTTTTTTCATTATTTATGAAGTATTTGACAGGAATTTAATCTACTCCAATTTCTTTGGAATCTTTTAAAATATTTATTTATACATTTATTTTCATGTATATGAGTCTTCGCATAGCCTTAAAACCAAGAATCAGATCTCATTAGAGATGATTGTAAGCCACTATATGGTTGCTGGGAATTGAACTCAGAACCTCTGGAAGAGCAGACAGACCTCTCAACTGCCGAGCCATCTCTTCAGCCCTCTTCAGAATCTTTTATTAGAGAGTTATGATCCTTTGTGTGCATTGTTGCCTTGGCTATTTTGAATAGTTACAGTGTTCTGTGTAGCAATGTGTGCTTCTGAATGGAAATATCTACCAATTATATAGAATGTCCTTATTAAGAAAATTCTCCAGAAAAACGGATCTTAGGAGGTTGGGTTGTTATGTAATATTAGGTTTATTTCCAGCTGGCCATCACAGTGTAGATGCCATATCACTCTTCTGGTGGCATCTAGTGAGTTTTAGCTCAATCTATTCCATGTCAGACTTGTTGAAAACCATTGTTTCAGATGGTTGCACAAGACTGGGACTCTCATACACTGCACACAACTGTGACATAAATAGGAGAGTATAAATGATGCACTATAGATGAATTTAAATTCATTTCTGTGATCACAATTACCAAGAGTTCTTAAATAATACTTGTAAATCAGTTGAGGGCATCCCAGCACCAGTGAAACAGAGATGAGGAGACTTCTGGAACTCATACTGTATGCATGAGCACCTGCACACGTGCATGCATCTTCACATACAAATTGTCAAGTAATTACCCTGGGAGTTTTGATATCTTAATATATTATTCCTAGTGACAGTATTATATATACGGATGCCCTCCTTTCCCTTACTTTTATTGGTGACATGGGTCCCAACAAGATAATTAGCTGACTCAAGAAAAAACTCTGTCTAACTGTAGCTTCTGTGTTGAAATCTGCATACCACATTATTAACACCAGAGTATCAGAGCTAAGCGAAGCCAGTCTCTCATGACTTCTTGCATTCACCTTGTGTTCTAATTCTAACTCCAAAGTTCTATATGTGTCTGAAACACCAAGAGAACACGATATGTCTGAAACACCAAGAGAAAACGATATAGCTGTGATTCATACTCTTCATCCCAAAGTTCTGGTATTTTTAGTACCAGTATTGATAAACTCTGACCTACATGAAGGCTGGTTTTTCCACAATTCATGAATATCATGAAATATACATAGTTTTAATGTTATTTTAAGATTATAATAAACTAGGAGTATCAGACAAAAATTGACGTGGCCTAAATGACCAAAATATGTAATATATGGACATATATGTAATATGTGGATTCCTAAAGGAAACACATCTGACCTTTAGTTTGTTTCTTTGGCCCAAAGAACTGATGGTTCCTCAAATAAGGGCTTTCATGGAAATAGTTTTATTCAGGCTTATTTATTTATTTATTTGGGCATTGACTCTTTTTTTATTCTATCATATTCTTTAAAATTTATAAATTATTGTAACAATAAAAATGAGCATTATAAAGGTTGTTTGATATAAAGCAAAAAATAATTGAACAGTCTTATGTAGATGCTTGTCTACAGTAATACTGAAATACATGCATTTTTCTCAATATGAATTTTGAATCACTCCAAACATGTTAGCTGCATGATATTTTAAAATAATATATTACTGTTAGTTGTTTTAAATGAACATAAAGTCTTTTTGTTTGTTTGTTTTGTTTTTAGTAGAGCTTAAAATCTTGCTCTTACTGTGGCACAAACCCAAAATAAGAACAAATTTTAGACATTGGAGCTCATTATAATAAGGCTTACTTCAATGTTCCTCACATCACCAAAGGATTTTACCTCCATAGTAGCTAAGCTAAGAGTTAACAGTTCTGCTGCACCAAGGAATGAATTATAGGTTTGATTTTGAATACAGAGTCCCTGTTGTGGTCAAAGCTATTTGACTTGAGTGATTGTCTTCATTCTCGGTCCACAGGGAACATATTACATTCATTTAAGAAATGGTGTGTGTATTAAGATGGTCCATCCATGAAGTAATTCATCAACTGTTTTAATGAACAATGATTCCTCCTTGGAGGGTGGCACAGACATTTGGTGAGGCTACGATACTGGTTCATTGGCTGTGATGATTTTGAAAAGCATTCAACTCAGAAAAAGAATAACTTATAAACTCTTCTTCAAAATGGATACAATAATTATAAATATCAAGTAAAGCACTCAGTCTCACTGTTTGTTCTTCTCTTGCAAGCCACCTCCCAAATTGATTGTCTACTTCTTTTGGCTGTATAAATAATTTTGAAATATGTCAGCTATTCTAAAAACCATAGTATAGTATAAAAACATCAAATAAACAATCCTATCGACAGAGAGGCTAAGATAGGAAAAGCATGATTTCAAGACCATTATGTAGTACACAGAAGATATTGTTACCTACAAATAAGCAGAAAGTGTATATGGATTGTACAATATTGGACATATTTCTCCAATACCAAATTAGAGAGACCAGTGGATGACATGCAACAAATTTCTTTTTTTTTTCTTTTTTTTTTATTACGTATTTTCCTGAATTACATTTCCAATGCTATCCCAAAAGTCCCACACTCCCCTACCCACCCATTCCCATTTTTTGGCCCTGGCGTTCCCCTGTACTGGGGCATATAAAGTTTGACTGACCAATGGGCCTCTCTTTCCAGTGATGGCCAACTAGGCCATCTTTTGATACATATGCAGCTAGAGTCAAGAGCTCTGGGGTACTGGTTAGTTCATAATGTTGTTCCACCGATAGGGTTGCAGATCTCTTTAGCTCCTTGGATACTTTCTCTGGCTCCTCAATTGGGGGCCCTGTGATCCATCCAATAGTTGACTGTGAGCATCCACTTCTGTGTTTGCTAGGCCCCGGCCTAGTCTCACAAGAGACAACTATATTACAGTACTTGCAACAAAGGCTTGTTAGTGTATGCAATGGTGTCATCGTTTAGAGGCTAATTATGGGATGGATCCCTGGATATGGCAGTCTCTAGATGGTCCATCCTTTTGTCTCAGCTCCAAACTTTGTCTCTGTAACTCCTTTCATGGGTGATTGTTTCTAATTATAAGAAGGAGCAAAGTGTCCACACTTTGGTCATCGTTCTTCTTCAGTTTCATGTGTTTTGCATAGTGTACCTTATATCTCACTATACTAAGTTTCTGGGCTAATATCCAATTATCAGTGAGTACATTTCATTTGAGTTCTTTTGTGATTGGGTTACCTCACTCAGGATGATGCCCTCCAGGTCCAACCATTTGCCTAGGAATTTCATAAATTCATTCTTTTTAATGGCTGAGTAGTACTCCATTGTGTAAATGTACCACATTTTTTTGTATCCATTCCTCTGTTGAGGAGCATCTGGGTTCTTTCCAGCTTCTGGCTATTATAAACAAGGCTGCTATGAACATAGTAGAGCATGTGTCCTTCTTACCGGTTGGGACATCTTCTGGATATATGCCCAGGAGAGGTATTGCGGTATCCTCCGGTAGTACTATGTCCAATTTTCTGAGGAACCACCAGACTGATTTCCAGAGTGGATGTACAAGCCTGCAATCCCACCAACAATGGAGGAGTGTTCCTCTTTCTCCACATCCTCGCCAGCATCAGCATCTCCCCTCTCCCCTCTCCCCTCTCCTCTCCTCTCATCTCCCTTCTCCTCTCATCTCCCTTCTCCTCCCCTCTCCCCTTTCCTTTCATCTCCTCTCTCCTATCTTCTCTCCTCTCTGTTCTCTCCTCTGTCCTCTCTCCTTTTGCTTCTCCTCTCTCCTTTCTCCCCTTTCTCCTCTCCCCTTCTACCCTACAATCTACCGCCCTATTCACTCTCTTCCTTTCCCCCTAGCCCCCTGTTCCCTTTCATCTCTTCCCAACTACCCTTCCCATGCCCTAAATAAACTCTATTCTATTTCTGTGACTAGTGCCTCCCCTGGAGAAAATGCCTCACCAGGGGCCCACAGAGGCATCCTCACTACCACCACCCCCCAAACACACACACCATACTGCACCTCTATCAAACATATTCCTGGTTGTTTCTTTTTATAAAACACAATATAGTTGACATTTGATTCCTACAAGCTAGCCATTTCCAGGAATCGAAACCGAAACCTACTCTGATTACAGCCCCCCTCTTTGGTGGTTTAGATAAATAGGGCTCAGATCCTGGCAGAAAAGTGTAGAGAGCAAGGGCTGTGTGTGGACCAGTAAGGACAAAGAAACTCAGGGAGATCCAACTGTCCATCCCACGGTCTCCTCCTTTCTATGTGCAGTTCTTCCTGGGACACCAGAACTCCACACCTCATGTCCTCTCTTCATAAACATCCTGAATCTGAATTCAGTTTTAGATAAAGACGTTCCCTAAGAGGAAAGCCATCACAGAAGTGTTATTGCCACCAGATCAAGGTCACCACTGCTGAGGTAAGTGAAGGGCGTCTAGCTTCAGCTTGTTTGATAATCCAAGATGTGTGATAGCATGAGGAGTGCTGTCCTGACACCAGGAAAGGAGAGCTCAGGTTTGTACTCAGGGAGGATCCTGGGCACAGGAGTATCTTTCAATGGCCATTTTTTGGACCACAGAACATCCCAAAGCAGAGGAGACAACCCCTACCTTCCACCTGTGTTTTGTGGACCATGCTTGTCTTCTGGAGCAGTCAAGCTTGGAGAAAGATGCCAGGTTGGGATACTCAGATGCCCTTGGAGTCCATGCTGTAGGCTCTTCATTTGTCCCATGGAGATAAAGTCCCAGATCAGAAACAGCCACAGACAAGCTCTGGCAGATCATGTTAGGGCCTCTAGTTTTCAAAAGATTCCTCTGCCCTCTGTCACCTGTTACATAGAAGGGCCTTTTTGTAGTTCTTTCTGTTTCTCTCTTGCAGTGTGCAAAACAATTTGCTTTATGCATTCTGGACTTTCACTATAGTATGAATTCAGCAGTTTCTTTTTCTTTTTTTTTTTTTTTTTCATGACCCCAAAATATTTATTTTTAATTGGTTGGCACTGTAAGATTGTAGGAAACTACCAAGCCAGAATTTGGTGTCTAAAAACTATTTACAAACCTTAGCAACCATATTTCATATTTTTACCAAGTTAACAGAAAAACCTTGAATTGATATTTCACTTAGACATCATAAAGTATTCCCTAATTACATTGAATGATATTGACAAAAGTGGATGGAATAGATAGAAAATAAATGACTATATCACACAGTACATTAAAAATTGAAACATATCAAATGTTTTAAAAGGTTCAGTTGATTTGAAAAGAAAATGTAATCATTTCTCTAAGCCAAAGGAAACCAGAAGTAAATATCATTAAAATGGGTATATTTAAAATCTTCTTACAAATTCTTTTTAATCAGAAATATCTGAATAATAAGAAATGGAGGAAAATGTTTGTAAGACAGTCTAATAAGGCTAATAAGGTCGTCTTACACAAAAAAAAACCACTTCTAATCTAGTGAGAAAACCACCTACACACACCTGTCTCTAGCCACTTGTGAGCATGTATGCACGACACGCAGGTACTCTGTGGCTCTTTTCCTCCAGCCAGGCATTAATGACAGAGATCCTCACAGGGTTCCTCTTGCCCGCTTTAAGCTTTTCTCTTTTTTTTTTTTAATTAGGTATTTTCCTTGTTTACATTTTCAATGCTATTCCAAAGGTCCCCCATACCCACCCCCAGCAGTTTCTTTTTCTACCCTGTGTATCTGGACTTCTACAATCCTCTTTTATATGTCTGGGTGTGATTTTTCTGTCCCTAAATTTGGGGACATTTTTGCTAGGAAAATTCCTCTATGTTGTCTGCGAATCCTGATAATTTCATATGGTCCACTCTGTTGTGAGCCTTCCTATTGAGCACTTAATTTAATGAATCTTTAATCTCTAGCCTCATCCACCATTTTGAGTGGCATTTTTAATCTCTACATCACCAACCAAATATCATACTAGTACTGCTCCAAGGGCCCCAGGGCCTCCAGCATATAGGTAAGAAAGGACTGCATTTTCTGGCCTCCATGGGAGAGTATGCACCTAACCCTTTAGAAACTTGATGCCCCAGGGAAGGGAGTTGCATGGTGGTAGGGCACCCTCTCAGACGCAAAGGGGAGGGGGAATGGAATGAAGAAAGCTGGAAGAAGGGACCAGGAGGGGGACCAATATCTGAAATGTAAACAGATATAAAAATTGTTTGTTTGTTTTTTTTTAAGAAAGCTGTGATGTGTAGGTTAGTCAGCAAAGGTTAGATGAACTTGGGCGTCTAATACCCAACAGTGTGAATGCTGATTGCCCTGGGTAAGTGGGTGGGTGAACATCTGGTGACGCTTACAGGCCAGGGAATGGGTAGGGGAGTGGCCTATCAGGCATTGCAGGTTGAGAGATCTGAAGTCTCAAAGGCATTGAGGGGTTGAGGGGTGAGTGGGTGAGTGGGTGGTAGACAGGAAGGTTGATCTTCTTTCTGTTCTGTTTCAAATATATGGCCTATAATTCTTTATTACTGTGACATACCTATAAACAAATACATGAACTCAATCTGCTGAGTACATTTAGTGTAGCTTCTATACAGAGATATACAGATAAACAAGATAGGCAGATAAACGGGAACAGATGGATAGGCAGGCAGACAGACAGATATTAGGACTGAACATAGGAACTAAATAACTTTGGGAATTATTTCGGGAGCTCATCGCTGGGAAGACTAACTCTGCCACTCTGCAGCTTTTTATTGCTTGTGACTCTTCACCTAAGTGTGACAATCCATGCAATTTCCCACATCCACGTAGGTATGTCCATTGGTGGCATTACTGTTCAGGTCTGTTTAATGGCCACATTGCTGAGATTTCACAAGTGTATCATTCCTGTCATATCTAGAAGACTCAGTCTTACACCAGACTTTCTGGTCTTTTGACTCTTGTAGTCTTTCTGCACCCTCTTCTGCAGTGTTGCCTGTCTTAGGTGTAAGGCTTATGTTGTAATGTATCAACTGAGGCTGAGCATCACACAGTCAGTTGCTGTCTGCATTGTGACTAGTTGTGGCTTTCTGACATGATCTCTGACTGCTGGCAAAAGGAGCATCTTTAATCGCTGGCTAGTGAGTGAGAGTCCCAAATACCTGTGGGTATAAAGATAAGTATTGAGGAGCAGTGAGGAATTATATTTAGATGGGAAACTGGCCTAGTGGGCTCTCTTCTGAGACCCTTGACCTACCTGGCCACGTAGGGTTCCTTAGGTTTTCACCTACCAGGCATGATTTTCTTCCTGTTCAGACAGCCTGAAGTCAAACTAGACAGTGGTCTGTCATCACCAACACACAAATGCCACAATGGCACCTCTACAGTTATCTCAATGTGATGGTGGTCATTGTACTTCATAGGTGTCACAGGTGGGTAGGTTATTGCTTTCCTCCCTTGGCAACATTCCAGCACCTTCTGGTATTATGAAAACTGGTCCTCAGGAAAACACTTCTGGGTCAGAATCAGCTCAATTTCTCCAAGTTCTGTATCTGAAATGTGTGGTGACTTCACAAAAGGGACCTTCAACTTCTGAGGCTCAAATAAGGTCAACAGCAATAGCATGTATTGGGGGAGTTTCATGTACACCACTGACAAACAACTCAAAGTTTCTCCTGCCTGACAATGAAGTTTCTGTTACTCTGTGGCTGATGGGGAAGTCATTCTCAGCCATAGGAAGTGTCATTACTTCATTTAAAGTATACACATATGTAGGCATGTGTTCCTACAAGTACTATAAATAATTTAGGTAAATATGAAATAATGATTCCCAATGTAGTCTTTTTCCATAGTTTTGTTTTAACTCTTTTTCCAAGTTAATCCATGTGTTTTCTTGAGTATCTGAGCCAAGGTGATTTCTAGAAATGTTATTACCTTAAAACTCTGGACTACATTACACATGCTGTTTGTCAGAGTTCTCCCAGAATGTACCCCTCAGTGCTGGCTGTGTATGCTGGATGCATAATCTCTTGGAAGCTCTGATTTTTAGTTTGTCTTGAGTTCCACCCTCATCCACCCAGAGAGCACAGTTCCGGGAGCATACACCTTGATCTTCAGAACAGCAGGAAGCAGGGCTCACTGGGCCCTCTTAGGAGTCTGCCTACCACAGAGGCCATGTCCCACTTCCTCTAAGACAAAAGGGGGAACTTGCAGTTGGTTGGACATTCTTTTCAAATCAGTCATTCCTCCCGTTGTCCTGTGTCATTCCCTCGTTATATGATAACCCACACAATGAGGCTAGAGTTCCAGAGGCCCTATGGACACCTTAGGAAAGGGTTCACATAAGGTTGAGGACACAGCCAGGGGAAGTATTGCTTCTTTTGCATTAAATGTACTGCTCTGTCCTTTTAGACTGCAGTGGGTAACTGTACAGAGTCAGTGGAGTCTGACTTACACCAGCAAGTGTGAGGAAATTTCTAGGAGAAAGCAAAATCTGAACAAGAGGACTTGGTCTATCCTGGTCAGCAGTAGAAGCAGCAACTGAGAGAAGCGAGGGAAGGCAATACTGGCTCTCATGGGGGGCTGGGGAGGGTCCACCTTTACTGTACAAGCCAACAGCAAGGCTTGTCCTGCTTTAATTAATGATTAGCATTTCTCCCCTCTCTTCTCCATTCAGCTTCTACCATACAGAGCCATGGCTTGGGCCTCCAGCTTTGATGCATTCTTTAAGAATTTTAAAAGGGAAAGCAAAATCATCTCTGAATATGACATCACCTTGATTATGACTTACATAGAGGAAAATAAGCTACAGAAAGCTGTTTCTGTAATTGAAAAGGTACTGAGAGACATCGAGAGTGCTCCTCTGCACATAGCTGTGACAGGGGAAACAGGCGCAGGGAAGTCCACTTTCATCAATACCCTGAGGGGGGTGGGGCATGAAGAAAAAGGTGCAGCCCCCACTGGCGCAATAGAGACAACCATGAAGAGAACTCCATACCCACACCCAAAGCTTCCCAACGTGACAATATGGGACCTGCCTGGCATTGGGACCACTAACTTCACACCACAAAACTATCTGACAGAAATGAAGTTTGGTGAGTATGACTTCTTCATTATCATCTCAGCTACACGTTTCAAAGAAAATGATGCACAACTGGCCAAAGCCATTGCACAGATGGGGATGAATTTCTACTTTGTCAGAACCAAGATAGACAGCGACTTAGATAATGAACAGAAGTTTAAGCCTAAGAGTTTCAATAAGGAGGAAGTCCTCAAGAATATTAAGGATTACTGCTCTAATCATCTTCAGGAGTCTCTCGACAGTGAGCCTCCAGTCTTCCTAGTCTCTAACGTTGATATATCGAAGTATGACTTCCCAAAGCTGGAAACTAAACTCCTACAGGATCTCCCAGCCCACAAGCGTCACGTATTCTCACTGTCTTTGCAAAGTCTTACTGAGGCCACCATTAACTACAAGAGAGATTCCCTGAAGCAAAAAGTCTTCCTAGAAGCCATGAAGGCTGGAGCATTAGCCACCATTCCACTTGGTGGCATGATCAGTGATATCTTAGAGAATCTGGATGAAACATTCAATCTCTACAGGTCTTACTTTGGGCTGGATGATGCTTCACTGGAAAACATTGCCCAGGATTTGAACATGTCTGTGGATGACTTCAAGGTACACCTTCGATTTCCCCATTTGTTTGCAGAACACAATGATGAGTCCTTAGAAGACAAGCTATTTAAATATATCAAACACATTTCTTCAGTTACTGGTGGGCCAGTCGCTGCAGTCACTTACTATCGCATGGCTTATTATTTGCAGAATCTCTTTCTTGATACTGCAGCCAATGATGCCATAGCTCTTCTGAATAGTAAAGCACTTTTTGAGAAGAAGGTGGGACCATATATATCTGAGCCCCCCGAGTACTGGGAAGCTTGAAAAAATAAGGCATGAGTTCCAATCAGTGTTCACTCTTAGCTTCACCTTGGGCACGATTTTTAGCCTAGTCCCGATGGGGGAAAAAGTCTCAGTGGCAGGCCAGAGGATTCATGCTTTCCCTTCTCCTGATCCAGAAGATCACCATGGCAAAGGCTTATAGTGCTTAGAGTAGAAAAGAAGTGTCTTCAACATCGTGCAAATATGACAGCAAAGTATATTTGCATTAAAATCATTTCTTAAAAATAAAACAAACACATGATGCGGATTTGGTTTGCATTTTTCTCCTCAAATGAATCCTGAATCTTTTACTCCTATGAAAGTTTTCATGTGCTTTTACATTCTCACTGGCAGCCCTGATTGTCACATTGCCAAGTGGTATTTTGGAAACAGGGACATCGGGTACCCTACAGAGTGTAGACAAACACGTTTTGACCCAGAACTGGGTGTTCCAGGAGATTCTACATGTTGTCAAGTGAACAACTAACATTAATAACCCCATGTGCTAACCAAACCCAGGCTCTTTGCTGACCATGGTAGTATTGGTGCTTTGTCACTAAGGCATGTAAGCACCTCCACATTGCTTCTTCATAGGTGTATAGATGTATGGAAGATTGTTTTAAGCTAGTCACTCCGATGTGCCCTGCCACACTAGACTTCATTTATTCTTTGCATCTATTGATTCCCTGAACTCTGTGGTCCTCCCTCTCTCCAGCCTCCACTGACACCTTTCTCCAGTCAGTTCAACCATCAACTCACGTGAGAGAACAGAGTGAACCTGCCTCTCTGTCCTGTGGCAGAGCTTGTAACACCTACATTGTGGCCTGAAGATGAATGTGAGCCTGTGGAGAGATGTGCCCACCCACACTCCTAAAATATAAACCCCTGACTCAGTATAGAAAACACTCACTGCCCAAAGTTCGGTCAGACTCTAATCTACTTCTGTGTGTTTCAATACTTCACAGAGGAAAGCTATTGCTGACATCTTGCAGAAAGAAGTTGTCAGCAGCTGGCATGGACTCTGAAGGGAAGCTAGACAGCCCATGATGGCAAACATGGCTCTGCCAGGCCTTGCCCTTCTCTTCCATTCCCTCTGCCTTGCTAAAAAACTAACAAACAAACAAAACCCATTACATTCTATTCCTAAAGCTAGCCTCCAAGGCCTATCTTGTTTATTTGATCACTTCCTCTTCCTGAGGTCAACTACCAATGTGTAGTTATCAAAGAATTGATGTCCAGCAATCAAAAGCCCCTTTTGGCTCCCCTAATTAATATGCACAATTAAAATTAAACACTTCATCCTAACACTGAGTTTCCATGTTTGCTTTTATACAATGCCATTTGCCTAAGAGCCACATTTGCCTCCTCTGAATCCAGAGGTAGACCTTTGTCCATCTCAGGGAAAATACCCTTTCCCATTTTCTCTTGTTCCCTTCTCCTCCATCTAGTCCCCTGTGTCTGTCCTTTAGTCCCTGTCATTTGACCCTTTGATGGGACAAATGAATTTCTTTTGTGCTGAGAACTTGGTCTTGGGGTCCTGAGGCAACACTTTTTCATCCTGTCCTTGACAAAGTCTTTCTCTGATGATGGGATCCCCCTGATCCTAGTTACAGGTACATTACAAGAACACATCACTGCCCACTGATAACAATATGCTTCTGCCTACTCAAAATGTGGCATAAAGCTAGTACCCCCCACATCCTGAATATGGTTTATGTATTCTGTTGACAGGTTAGAATGGTTGGAGAGTCTGAACCTGTAGGAAAGGGGCTGATGTCTCGAGGCTCCTTCTCTGATAACCTGGAGTCAAAGTCATCCCTTGCCCCTACCACACACATTCTTACTGTTGTCTTGTCTAAGCCCTGAACATAACTGCTCCTTAGTTCATGGTCACAACACACTTCTAGGAGCTGAAGAACTGGGGTACAGCAGTTGACTTCATCATGCTTGCATCCCTGACTCAGGTTTCTGTGCTAACTTATCTCAAGAAGAGGAGGAGACAGAGGAGAGCAGCCACCTTTGCCTCTGGATAGCTACCAGGGAAGCTTATACTTTAGAGCCCTGATGTCATAGTGACTTGAGACCAGGAAAGAGTGAGTCAGGGTCACACAGAGGAACAGAGTCTGTGAAAAATCAAATCTGCTCACCTCAGAGCTAGGACACCCCCATTTCTATGAGAGGAACTCCAGGGACTGTTCTTTAGTTACAAAGGAAATCCTGGGAGACCATCATCTTGGGGCAAACAACTGTACAAGGAACCATGCAAAGTGCATATATGTTTGTGGATGTGTTCCCATGTGTGCTTGCGTGTGTGTTTGTACAGGGGTCAGTCTGCATGCATGTGTGCTTGTGTGTAACTGATGACCCAATACTTGTAGCTGCATACTAGCCTCTAAAGTTAACAGTGAGTTATGAAGAGAGTGAGTTCAGCAGTTTCTTAGGCCAGTGAAATGCTGTGGTAAATGAGTAGTGATAAAATCACTGTAAGGAGAAGAGTGTTGAATATAGGACAGAAAGGACAACACAGAGACAACCGTCATGTACTTGCATATCCCAAGAAAGTAAAGGAGAAAGGCCTGCCATGTGCATTGTACAATCTCTAACTTTTCCATATCTGTCTTCAGTGAATCCATGATCAACCAGGAAAGCAAAAGGCTTACTGTAAACATGATAGCTTGGAGGAGTTTTAGCTCTTGGTAACTACGAACAGACAGTAACTGTGTGACGGTCTGTGCTTACTGCCAACCTCATTGTAAACAATAGGTGATTGCAGACTCTTCCCATTGGCCAAGCCACATCTGAAAAAAAAAGTATGAAAAGTGCTATGAAGGTCTAAAATCAGCTTGAATTTGTAACATTAGGATGTCTATGTGTGTATGTGTGTGGAACGTGTTTGAGTGTGAAAAGACATATACTAAGGCTTGGGCGGCTATAACATGGAATACATATTGAATATATTGAGTGGCTCTTACTCATTTCACTACATTGTTAAGGACAGTCACTGTCAACCCTTACCGTGAGAAACTGGAAGCACCAGCCAGGGGTCAGCCCAGGTCCACCTGTGGATATGGAATGCTGCCCAGCTCTGCACAGGACCTACCGAATGGGAAGTGAGCAAACCAAGCCCTGGCCAGTGAGCACTGTCTGCCCCACCTCCCAGCAGGCCTCAACTAGGAAGGTTCCAAGCTCAGAAAATAAGTGCAATTGCCCAGTGAAATAAGAACACTCCAGGGCAGGGCATTTGCATGCATGGGTGAGGCTCCAGTGCCAATGCTCAGAACTGAGAATCAAGGAAAATGTCAACTCTGCTGGGGATTTGTGAGCTAGAGATGATGAAAGTCTCAGGGGATGTTGGAAGTCTGAAGAAGGAAAATCCAAGATAAACACTCACAGGTCTTCAAGATGGAACGGAAATATCTGAACACACACACACTCACATCCATATCTCATTTTCTTCACCAATCTTTGTTCTATAGGGTCCCAGGAATCTTTAAAGTTCCCCACAGGTTGGAATCCAGTGTCCTCGTGTGTCTGTTCTTTAATTACACTACCGAGCACTCAGCCCAGTAGACCCAGTCATAAATTACCCCCTTCCACATCCTGTTTATCTTCCTAAGAGCAGGAAATGGTACAGACCTTTCTTTTTTTTAAATTAGATATTGTCTTTATTTACATTTCAAATGTTATCCCCTTTCCTAGTTTCCTCTCCAAAAATCCCCTATACCCTCCCTCCTCACCCTGCTCCCCAACCCACCCACTCCTGCTTCCTGGCCCTGGCATTCCCCTGTACTGGAGCATAGAACCTTCACAAGACCAAGGGCCTCTCCTCCCATTGATGACCCGCTAGACCATTCTCTGCTACATATGCATCTAGAGACAGAAGTCCCGCCATGTGTTTCCTTGGATTTGTGGAATAGCCCCAGGGATCTCTGGGGGTAATGGGTAGTTTATATTGTTCTTCCTCCTAGGGGCCTGCAAACCCATTCAATTCCTTGGGTACTATCTCTAGATCCTTCATTGGGGACCCTGTGCTCAGTCCAATGGATGACTATGAGCATCCACTTCTATATTTGCCAGGCACAGGCAGAGCCTCTCAGGAGTCATTTATATCAGGATCCTGTCAGCAATGTCTTGTTGGCATCTGCAATAGTGTCTGGTTTTGGTGGTTGACTCCTCCATTGCTGGTGGGATTGCAAGCTGGTACAACCACTCTGAAAATCAGTTTGCTGGTTCCTCAGAAAACTGGACATTGTACTACCAGAAGATCCAGCAATACTACTCCTGGGCATATACCCAGAAGATGCTCCAACATTTAATAAGGACACAGGCTCCACTATGTTCATGGCAGCCTTTTATATAATAGCCAGAAGCTAGAAAGAACTCAGATGTCCCTCAACAGAAGAATGGATACAGAAAATGTGATACATTTACACAATGGAGTACTACTCAGCTATTAAAAACAATGAATTTCTGAAATTCTTAGACAAATAGATGGATAGGGAGGATATCATCCTGAGTGAGGTAACCCAATAACAAAAGAACACACATGATATGAACTCACTGATAAGTTCATATTAGCCCAGAAGCTCAGAATACCCAAGATACAATTCCCAAAACACATGAATCTCAAGAAGAAGGAAGACCAAAGTATGGACACTACAATCCTTCTTAGCAGGGGAAACAAAATAACCATGGAAGGAGTTACAGAGACAAAGTGTGGAGCAGAGACTGAAGAAATGCCACCCACACCTTGATAGATGAACTAGGAAAAGCAGACACTGGGAACTCAGGGGAAAGTAGAACTGCAAAAGAGAGTAGACTGGGTTCTGAGCTGCAGAGAAATATGAAGGCATTCCCTGGATATTTGGAAAATGTGGACCAAGGTGTTTGGTGCAGGGCATGACAGGGTTTTCAGGAATGGAAGATAGTACAAATGTGAAGGTCTGACAGGGAAGTGGCAAGAGCCTAAGGGGGATGGTATAAAGTGACAAATGTATTCTGGGTTGACATAACACAAACATGTTTGTTATCATTATTATTATTATTATTATTATTATTATTATTATTATTATTATTATTATTATGTATTTTCTTCATTTACATTACCAATGCTATCCCAAAAGTCCCCCATAACCCCCCCGGCACTCCCCTACCCACCAACTCCCACTTCTTGGCCCTGGGGTACCCTGTACTGAGGCATATGAATGTTTCTTTACCCCAGATAGGAAGCCCACCACAGACCAAGGTACAGATACCACCAAAGTTCAACTTTATGACCCGGTGGGTTTTATCGGGGTTTCTAACACAGCAGGAAATACTCAAGACAGCTTCATTACCGAGGCTCACCCCTGCATGAGTGACAGCTCAGGAAAGCTGGGGCCCTGGAGCAGCTCAGCAGGTCAGAGCGCATCCTTTACAAGTGCTTCTGCTCTAACCCTCTTCCAGGCAGCTCACTGGGTTTCTGCTTCTTCCAGGAAGCTGGTCTGGATGCTGAGTCTTCTCTGCAGCTCAGCTTCATTAGTCTGAGAGGGACTCTCAGCTTTTATGGCTTACTCTGGTGGGAAGGTTCTAGTTAAACTAGTCAGTTTCAGTGCTTCTAGTTCTTCTTGTCCATACATGATCCCTCAGTGTGTGTGTGTTTCTCTGTCCCTCTCTGCATCTCTGACTTTCTCTGTCTCTCTCTGTCTCTGTCTCTCTTTCTGTCTCTCTGTCTACATCTCTGTCTCTGTCTCTCTCTCTCTCTTAAACACACACACACTTCCATCCTACTCTTCTCTACCCACCCCCTTTCTAGTAAAATCCTGCCAGTAGATGTTAGGGTTATGAACTGCAGAGCTGCCCTGAACCTCTGAGAGCTCCATGGCTCATCTTCCCTGTCCCTTGCTCACATTTGGATGAGAAGTGTTTTCTCCATTTTCACTGTAAGTACCAGTCTCTGATCCCACGCAGAAGTCCACTCTCTATTAAAATGACTCCAAGGTAGCATTAAATTGAAAGCCACTCTCACCAACCCCAGTCCTGGCCATACCAGACACAGACTTCCTAACCACAGAGGCACAGACTGTAGGGACAGGAGGCTAATCCAGAGCTATTCCTTGCACCAGCATATTCCTATGTGCTACTATGGGTCTGTGATCGTTCAGACAAATCACTAGTCTGACTGGAGTTTTGTTTTTATTAATTAGAAGTGTTTTATTAGGAAGAAGACTGACCAAGACCAAACCAAACAGAATTCTCTAAGTAATGTTCCAGCAATTGTTAGCCAAAGAATTATAGAGGGAAAAACCACAGTTATTATTTGGGGATCAAATTAACTCTAATCCTATCTGGGTGTGGGCAAGCTTTGATTCTGTAACAGACCTCGAGCAGGGCCCTCAGCCACTCAAGCAAGCAGTTCACACAACAACGAAGCTCAGCAGTTAGCTTGCCTCATCTTGTGACTCACTGGCCAGCTGACAAAGTAGAAAGTGGAAGCAACGTTTTCATAGCTTATACAGGTGAAAAATAATTTTAGTTTTTACAAAATCATGCACAGTGAACTTAACACATTAATCACAGTGATCACCATCTCCGTGGATTTTTCTACGAGTGGCTAGGGAGATAATCACGTGGTAAGTAACATCTTTCAAAGAGAAAGTTATGGATTGGACACCAGAATCCACGTAAAAGTCAGGCATAGTGGAGTGAGTTTGTAATTCCAGCACTGAGCAAGGAGAGGGGCAGAACCCTGAAGCTCACCTGTCAGCCACCCTTGCCTAATCGGTGAAGTGAGTCAGTGAGTGTGTCTGTCCCCAAATAAGGAGCATGATGTCAGAGAAATGACAGCATCTACACATACATTTCCACCTACACACAAACACACACACACACAGAGAAAGAGAAAGACAGAGAGAGAGAAACAAGGAGACAGGGAGTGAGACAGAGAGACACAGAGAGAGAGAGAGAGACTGACAGAGAGAGAAAGAGAGAGAGAGAGGACAGAAAGAATGTCAACAGAATAAGCAAAGGACAGGGCTACAGCAAGCGTCTGCAATCACTGAACCATGGGCTCACTGGGTCTGAAAGTCAGTACTGACTCAGTAATAGATGACATCATCTGAAAAGAGGGTCTTGAGGTAGGGAAGCAGAATGGTGAGTGGTGCATGGGAGCGCTAACACGGGGCTAGGCTGCCAAAGTATTGGGTGGAGCACACAGGAAGCCCTGGAGTTGGCTAATTAAGTAGAGCTCCACCTCCCTCTCTGTGGAAGGATGTGAAACCTTTTCAGCCAACTCTGTAAACCAGAAACAGAGGTCTGGAAATAGAAACTAAATCTTACCCTCATTGCAGTCCCTCCCTTTAAGGACAAGGCAGGTAAGATTCAGATCTAGGAACTGCAGAACAAAGAGCAAAGTCTGTGGGAACTAAGATCTGGAAGGAAATATGAAAACATCTGCCTTTGCTTCCCATCTGTTCTTCTCTCCAGAGCACCAAGACACCAACACTGTGCATCGATCTGTTTCCTGAACATCCCAGCTTAGAGGATTCCAAAGAGAGCTACCCCAGTGACCTTGCTCCCAGAGAAGAAGGAGGTGACATCACAGGAGGGCCACTGGCATCACGGCTCAGGAACAGGTACCTGAAGGGTTCTAAGTGCAGCTGGACCAGAAATCGAGTGCTTACTTGTGGTATCAAAGATAGTCTCCTGGTAGCAGTGCAGAGGACCTTCGGTCATGGCTTATGTCACTCAGGGGTTGTTCACAGAAAGGCTCTTCTCTGTGTTCTGCACCAAAGAGCAGCCCCAACCCACCAGCAAGGCAGCAACAAACTTCCCTGTCACATGCACATCCTAAGCCTGTTGATCTTTTGATGCCAGCTTGAGCTTGGAGAAAGAGGGCAGCTTGTGTGACCAGATTCCTCACAGTCAATACGGGAACCTCTTTGGTGTAGGATACTTGTTGTTGTAGCTTTTTTGTTGTTGTTATTTTGGTTTTGGTTTTGGGTGAGACTGGATCACACAGTGTGCCTCTGACTGACCTAGAACCTGTAGACCAGGCTGGCCTCAATCTCAAGGAGATCCAGCTACCTCTGCTTCTCTGCTTCCTAGGGCTGAGATTAAAGGCATGCTCCACCACACCCAGCTATACTGGAGCTATTTTATTTATCCCCATGAGGATAAAATGCTATCCAGAACACCCACTGCTATTTCCTCTTCTAGAAGGGAACTGTGAGAAGCCTCTCTCTTCAAACTTCTCAGTTCCCCTTTTCAATGTAACCAGCACTCATGATACCTTAACTGTTTGGGGAAGGGGGGTTGAGGAGTCTTCATAAACAGCAAATCATGGGGAAGTAGCCCCCACTTCAGTCTGGGATTCCCATTGAATCTTCTTTAGCTTCTGGGAGCAGCTTCATTCACCCACTCAGGATACCTCTGTTCAAACTTTATTTTGTTTTTTAGGAACTTGAGAAAGGAGCATATTTCCTTATAGCTTGTTCATACATACGGTTTTTGGTTGGCCACACCACAGCCAGTCCTGTGCCACAGCTCTCTGGCTGTCCTCTGGGTTTGAAGCTCTCAGTTCCCATTATTCTTAAGTCCACTTGAATATCCCATATATGCTACTATCTAGCTCCCCCCCCCCAAAGCTATTTTTATTCCTCTTATGGCCCTCCTTCCGGTTTCCTGGCCTCTGCAAACACTTCCTACAACATAAATATACATACCTAAAAATGAGAAGCTGAAATCCACATGTGAGTGAAAACATCAGGTTTGCCTTTCTGACATTGGGTGAACTCACTTAACATTTAGTAGTTCTGCCAGTTTGTCTGAAAATTATACACTTGCATTTATATTTATGCATGAATCCAGTTCCATTGTGTCTCTGTGCACATTTTCATTATCCACTTATCATCTAAGCTGATTGCGTTTCTCAGGTATTACTAGAGCAGTAATGAACATGATGTTCCAATATCTTTGTGCTAGGATATAGAGTCCTTTTGGGCTATGCTCAGGAATGGTGTCACTGACCCCATAATGGCTGTGCTTGTTTACAGCCCCACAGCAGCAAATAAGGACTCCCCTTCTGCTACATCCACACCAGCATCTGTTGCCATTTTCTCTCTTGATGCAAACCTCTCTGACTCAGGTGAGATGAAATCCCAAAGTGGCTACAATTCGCATATATTAATGGCTGAGGCTACTGAACACATTAAAGAAATATTTACATTTATTGGCCATTTGTATTTCTTCTTCTGGAACTCTGTTCAGTTACATGCCCCATGGTTTGATTGGGCTGTTTGTTTTCTCACTAATCAGGGTTTTTGTTTTAAATTCTTTGCATATTTTGAACATTAATCTTCTGTTGAATGAACTACTGACAAGAATCCCCTCCCATCTGGAAAAACTGTCTTTCCTCGTCTGTTTCCTTTACTGGACAGAAGCTTTGAATTTCCATGAGCTCCTGCTTGTAGTCATGGCCTTCTTTCCTGAGTAGCTGGAGCCCTCCTGGCAAAGCCCCTACCTATCCCTACTTCTTCTTTTTTTTTTTCCATTTTTATTAGGTATTTAGCTCATTTACATTTCCAATGCTATACCAAAAGTCCCCCATACCCACCCACCCCCACTCCCCTACCCACTCACTCCCCCTATTTGGCCCTGGCGTTCCCCTGTACTGGGGCATATAAAGTTTGTGTGTCCCATGGGCCTCTCTTTGCAGTGATGGCCGACTAGGCCATCTTTTGATACATATGCAGCTAGAGTCAAGAGCTCCGGGGTACTGGTTAGTTCATAATGTTGTTCCACCTATAGGGTTGCAGATCCCTTTAGCTCCTTGGGTAATTTCTCTAGCTCCTCCATTGGGAGCCCTGTGATCCATCCATTAGCTGGCTGTGAGCATCCACTTCTGTGTTTGCTAGGCCCCGGCATAGTCTCACAAGAGACAGCTACATCTGGGTCCTTTCGATAAAATCTTGCTAGTATATGCAATGGTGTCAGCGTTTGGATGCTGATTATGGGGTGGATCCCTGGATATGGCAGTCTCTACATGGTCCATCCTTTCATCTCAGCTCCAAACTTTGTCACTGTAACTCCTTCCAAGGGTGTTTTGTTCCCAATTCTAAGGAGGGGCATAGTGTCCACACTTCAGTCTTCATTCTTCTTGAGTTTCATGTGTGTTAGCAAATTGTATCTTATATCTTGGGTATCCTAGGTTTGGGGCTAATATCCACTTATCAGTGAGTACATATTGTGTGAGTTCCTTTGTGAATGTGTTACCTCACTCAGGATGATGCCCTCCAGGTCCATCCATTTGCCTAAGAATTTCATAAATTCATTCTTTTTAATAGCTGAGTAGTACTCCATTGTGTAGATGTACCACATTTTCTGTATCCATTCCTCTGTTGAGAGGCATCTGGGTTCTTTCCAGCTTCTGGCTATTATAAATAAGGCTGCTATGAACATAGTGGAGCATGTGTCCTTCTTACCAGTTGGGGCATCTTCTCTATCCCTACTTCTTAAGTGTGTTTCTTTCCAGAGTTTTGAGCACCATGTTTTAAAGGAAAGTCCTTTATCCAATAAGATCCTTTGAAAGAAAAAAAAAAAAAAGGAGACATGGAGAAGGGAAGAAACAAACAAACAATGGTCAGGTGCTTGTAGCCCTATGGGTTTATGTCTGTATTATCTGAGCTCTCATGCTTTTATCATGTCTGGTATCCAGACCATACCATGTGCTTTTCTTAATGTGGTTCTGAGGCAGAGCTTGAAACCAAGGACAGTGATGTCATGAGTATTTTCCCTGCCTCAGGCTTGTGTTGTCTGGGATCTTTCATACTTTCAACTAAATTTAATTTTTTTTCTAATTCTGTGAATGGTGACATTAGAATGTTGATAGAAAATGCATTGAAACTGTAGATTAATTTTCTTAAGCCAGCCATATTTTTTGTTTCTCTACTTTTCTAGCTGTGATTTTTTATTAGATAGTTTCTTTATTTACATTTCAAATGTTATCCCTTTTCCTGGTTTCCCCACTGAAAACGCTATATCCCATCCCCTCACCCCCTGCTCACCAACCCATACACTCCAGCTTCCCGGTCCTGGCATTCCCCTATAATGGGGCATCCAGCCTTCTCTGAACCAAGGGCCTCTCCTCCCACTGATGTCCAACAAGGTCATCCTCTGCTATATATGCAGCTGGAGCCATGTGTCTCTCCGTGTGTACTCTTTGGTTGGTGATTTAGTCCTTGGAAGCTTTGGGGGTTCTGGTTGGTTCATATTGTTGTTCGTCCTATGGGGCTACAAACCCCTTTAGCTCCTTCAGTCCTTTCTCTAGCTCCTCTTTGGGAACCTTGAGCTCAGTCTAATGGTTGGCTGAGAGCATCCACCTATGTAGTTGTCAGGCACTGGCAGAGTCTCTCAGGAGACAGCTATATCAGGCTCCTGTCAACAAGCACTGAAAATCCACAATAGTGTCTGAGTTTGGTGACTGTATATAGAATGGATCCCCAGGTGGGGCAGTCTCTGGATGGCCTTTCTTTCTGTCTCTGTTCCACACTTTGTCTCTGTATCTCCTCCCATGAATATTTTCTTCCCCCTTCTCATAAGGACCAAAGTATCCAATCTTTGGTCTTACTTCTTCTTGAGCTTGATATGGTCTGTGAATTGAATCTTGGGTATTCTGAACTTTTGGACTAATATCCACTTATCAGTGAGTGCATACCATGTGTGTTATTTTGTGATTTGGTTACCTCATTCAGGATGGTATTTCCTAGTTCCACCCATTTGTCTAAGAATTTCATGAATCACTGTTTTAATAGCTTTGTACCGCACCATTGTGTAAACATACTACATTTTCTCTATGCATTCCTCTGTTGAAACCCATCTGGGTTCTTTCTAGCTTCTGGCTATTATAAATAGGACTGCTATGAACATAGTGGAAGATGTGTCCTTATTACATGTTGGAGCATCTTCTGAGTATATGCCCAGGAGTGGTACAGCTGGGTTCTCAGGTAGTACTGTGTCCAGTTTTTTGAGGAACTGCCAGAATGATTTCCAGACTGGTTGTACCAGCTTGCAATCGCACCAGCAATGGAGGAGTGTTCCTGTTTCTCCATATCTTTGCCAGCATCTGCTGTCACCCGAGTTTTCAATCTTAGTCATTCTGACTGGTGTAAGAGGATCTTGAACTTTTTTTTAGGTGCTTCTCAGGCCTTTGGTATTCCTCATTCTTTGTTTAGCTCTACACCTCACTGTTTGATTGTGTTTTTGGTTCTCTGGAGTCTAAATGCTTGAGTTCTTTGTATATATTGGATATTAGCTCTTTATCAAATGTAAGGTTGGTAAAGATCTTTTTCCAACTGTTGCTTTCTGTTTTGTCCTATTGACAGTGTCCTTTACCTTACAGAAGATTTGCAATTTTATGAGGTCCCATTGGTTAATTCTTGATCTTAGAGCACAATCCATTGCTGTTCTGTTCAGGAATTTTTCCCCTGTGCACATATCTTCGAGGCTTTTCCCCACTTTCTCCTCTATTAGTTTCAGTGTCTCTGGTTTTATATGGAGTTCTTTGATCTGCTTAGACTTGACCTTTGTACAAGGAGAAAAGAATGAATCAATTCAAATTCTTCTACATAAACGCCGCCAGTTGTGCCAGCACCTTTTGTTGAAAATGCTGTCTTTTTTCCACTGGATGGTTTTAGCTCCCTTGTCAAACATCAAGTGACCATACGTGTGTGGTTTCATTTCTGCGTCTTCAATTCTTTTTTTTTCAATTTTTTATTAGATATTATCTTCATTTACATTTTAAATGCTATCCCAAAAGTCCCCTATACCCTCCCCCGACCCTGCTCCCCTACCCAACACACTCCCACTTCTTGGCCCTAGCATTCCAATGTACTTGAGCAGATAAAGTTTGCAAAACCAGGGGGCCTATCTTTCCAATGATGGTCGACTAGGCCATCTTCTGCTACATATGCAACTGGAGACACGAGCTCTGGAAGTAATAGTTATTTCATAATGTTGTTCCACCTATAGGGTTGCAGACCCCTTCAGCTCCTTGGGAACTTTCTCTAGCTCCTCCATTGGGGGCCCTGTGTTCCATGAAATAGATGACTGTGAGCATTTACTTCTGTATTTGCCATGCACTGGCATAGCCTCACATGAGACAGTTGTTATCAAGGTCCTTGCAGCAAAATCTTGCTGGCATATGGAATAGTGTCTGGGTTTGGTGACTGATTATATGATGGATCCCTGGGTAGGGTAGTCTCTGGATGGTCCATCCTTTCATCTTAGCTCCAAACTTTGTCTCTGTAACTCCTTCCATGGGAATTTTGTTCCCTATTCTAAGGAGGAATGAAGTATCCACACATTGGTCTTCTTTCTTCTTGATTTTCTTGTGTTTTGCTAATTGTATCTTGGGTATTCTAAGTTTTGGGGCTAATATCCACTTATCAGTGAGTGCATATTAAGTGACTTCTTTTGTGATTGGGTTACCTCACTCAGGATGATATCCTCCAGATACATCCATTTGCCCAAGAATTTCATAAATTCATTGTTTTTAATAGCTGAGTAGTATTCCATTGTGTAAATGTACCACATTTTCTGTATCCATTCCTCTGTTGAGGGACATCTGGGTCCTTTCCAGCTTCTGGCTATTATAAGTAAGGCTGCTATGAACATAGTGGAGCATGTGTCCTTATTACCAGTTAGAACATCTTCTGGGTATATGCCCAGGAGAGGTATTGCTGGATCTTCCAGTAGTACTATATCCAATTTTCTGAGGAACTGCCAGACTGACTTCCAGAGTGGGTTGTACAAGCTTGCAATCCCACCAGCAATGGAGGAGTGTTTTCCTCTTTCTCCACGTCCTCGCCAGCATCTGCTGTTACCTAAATTTTTGATCTTAGCCATTCTGACTGGTGTGAGGTGGAATCTCAAGGTTGTTTTAATTTGGATTTCCCTGATGATTAAGGATGTTGAACATTTTTTCAGGTGCTTCTCAGCCATTCGATATTCCTCAGCTGAGAATTATTTGTTTAGCTCTGTACCCCATTTTAATGGGGTTATTTGAATTTCTGGAGTCCAGCTCTTTGAGCTCTTTGTATATATTGGATATTAGTCCCCTATCAGATTTAGGCTTGGTAAAAATCCTCTCCCAAACTGTTGGTCGCCTTTTTGTCTTATTGACAGTGTCTTTGGCCTTACAGAAGCTTTGCAATTTTGTGAGGTCCCATTTGTCAATTCTTGATCTTATAGCACAAGCCATTGCTGTTCTGTTTAGGAATTTTCCCCCTGTGCCCATATCTTCGAGGTTTTTCCCCACTTTCTCCTCTATAAATTTCAGTGTCTCTGGTTTTATGTGGAGTTCTTTGATCCACTTAGACTTGAGCTTTGTACAAGGAGATAAGAATGGATCAATTCGCATTCTTCTACATGATAACTGCCAGTTGTGCCAGCACCATTTGTTGAAAATGCTGTCTTTTGGGCTTGGTGGCGCACACCTTTAATCCCAGCACTTGGGAGACAGAGGCAGGCAGATTTCTGAGTTTGAGGTCAGCCTGGTCTACAGAGTGAGTTCCAGGACAGCCAGGGCTATACAGAGAAACCCTGTCTCAGGGGGAAAAAAAAATAGGAAAGAAAGAAAATGCTGTCTTTTTTCCACTGGATGGTTTTAGCTCCCTTGTCGAAGATCAAGTGACCATATGTGTGGGTTCATTCCTAGGTCTTCAATTTTATTCCATTGATCTACCTGCCTGTCTCTGAACCAATCCCATGCAGTTATTATCACAATTGCTCTGTAGTACAGCTTGAGGTCAGGGATGGTGATTCCCACAGAAGTACTTTTATTGTTGAGAATAGTTTTTACTTTTCTGGGTTTTTTGTTATTCCACAACAATTTGAGAATTGCTCTTTCTAACTCTGTGATGAATTAAGTTGGGGTTTTGATGGGGATTGCAATGAATCTGTAGATTGCTTTAGGCAAAGTAGCCATTTTTACTATATTCATCTTGCCAATCCATGAGCATGGAAGATCTTTCCATTTTCTGAGATCTTATTCAGTTTATCTCTTCAGAGACTTGAAGTTCTTGTCATACAGATTTTCACTTCCATAGTCAGAGTTAGACAAGGTATTTTATATTATTTGTGACTATTATTAAGAATTTTGTTTCGCAGCGGGCATGGTGGTACATGCCTTTAATAGCAGCACTCTGGAGGCAGAGGCAGGCAGATTTCTGAGTATCAAGCCAGCCTGGTTTACAAAGTGAGTTCCAGGACAGCCAGGGCTATACAGAGAAAACCTGTCTCGAAAAACCAAAAATAAAATAAAATAAAAATAAAATTGTTTCCCTAATTTCTTTGTCAGCATGTTTATCCTTTGAGTACAGGAAAGCTACTGATTTGTTTGAGTTAATTTTATATCCAGCCACTTTGCTAAAGTTGTTTATCAGCTGTAGGAGTGCTCTGGTGTAATTTCTGGGGTCACTTAAGTATCCTATCATGTTATCTTCAAAGAGTAATATTTTAACTTCTTCCTTTTCAATCTGTATTCTTTTGACCTCCATTTGCTGTTTAAATGTTCTGGCTAGGACTTTGAGTATGATATTAAATACCTAGGGAGAGAGTGGGCAGCCTTGTCTAGTCCCTAATTTTAGTGGGACTGCTTCCAGTTTCTCTCCATTTAGTTTGATGTTGGCTAATGGTTTGCTGTATGTTGCTGTTACTATGTTTAAGTATGGGCCTTGAATTCCTTATCATTCCAAGAATTTTGTCATGGAAGGGTGTTGGATTTTGTTAAATGCTTTCTCAGCACCTAATGAAATGGTCATGTGACCATTTTTTTTCTTTCAGTTTGTTTATATAGTGCATTATATTGATGGATTTCCGTATGTTGAACCAACCCTGAATCTCTGGGATGAAGCCTACTTGATCATGATGGCTGACTGTTTTGATGTGTTCTTGGATTCATTTTGCAAGAATATTATTGAGTATTTTTGCATCAATATTGATAAGGGAAATTGGTCTGAAGTTCTCTTTCCTTGTTTGGTCTTTGTGTGCTTTAGGTATCAGAGTACTGTGGCATTGTAGAATGAATTGGGTAGTGTTCCTTCTGTTTCTATGTTGTGGAATAGATTAAAGATATTGGTATTAGGTCTTCTTTGAATGTCTGATAGAACTCTGTAATAAACTTATCTGGTCCTGGGCTTTTTTTTGGTTGGGAGACTATTAATGACTGCTTCTATTTCTTTATGGGTTAGGGGACTGTTAAGATCATTTATGTGATCATTATTTAACTTTGGTACTTGGTATCTGTCTAAAAAATCGTCCATTTCATCAAGAATTTCCAGTTTTGTTGAGTGCAGGGTTTTGTAGTAGGACCTGAAGTCTTTTAATTTCCTTGGTTCCTGTTGTTATGTCTCCCTTTTCATTTCTGATTTTGTTAATTTCGATGCTGTGTCTGTGCCCTCTGGTTAGTCTGGCTAAGTGTTTATCTATCTTGTTGATTTTATCAAAAAATAATAATAATAACAGCTCCTGGTTTTGTTGATTCTTTGTATAGTTCTTTTTCTTTCTACTTGGTTGATTTCAGCCCTGAGTTTGATTATTTCCTGCCTTCTGCTCCTCTTGGGTGTACTTGCTTCTTTTTGTTCCAGAGCTTTCAGAGGTGCTGTCAAGCTGCTAGTGTATGCTCTCTCCAGTTTCTTTTTGGAGGGACTCAGAGCTATGAGTGTTCCTCTTAGGACTGCTTTCATTGTATCCCATAAGTTTGTGTGTGTTGTGGCTTCATTTTCATTGAATTCTAAAATGTCTATAATTTCTCACTTTATTTCTTCCTTGACCAAGTTATCACCGAGTAGGGCATTCTTCAGCTTCCAGGTGTATGTGGGCTTTCTATTGTTTTTATTGCTATTGAAGACAAGTCTTAGTCCATGGTGATCTGATACGATGCATGAGATGATTTCAAACTTTATGTGTTGAGGCCTGTTTTGTGATCAATTAAATGGTCAGTTTTGGAGAAGGTACCATGAGGTACTGAGAAGAAGGTATATCCTTTTGTTGTAGGATAAAATGTTCTATAGATATCTGTTGAATCCATTTGGTTCATAACTTCTGTTAGTTTCACTGTGGCTCTGTTTAGTTTCTGTTTCCATGATCTGTCCATTGATGAGAGTGGGATGTTGAAGTCTCCCACTTTTATTAGGTGAGGTGCAATGTGTGCTTTGAGCATCAGTAGAGTTTCTTTTATGAATGTGGGTGCCCTTCCATTTGCAGCATAGACATTCAGAATTGAGAGTTCTTCTTGGTAGATTTTCCTTTGATGAGTATGAAGTGTCCTTCCTTATCTTTTTGATAATTTTTGCTTGAAAGTTGCTGTTGATATTAGAATGGCTATTCCAGCATGTTTCTTGGGATGATTTGCTTGGAAAAAAATTTTTTCAGCCTCGTATTCTGAGGCAGTGTCTGTCTTTGTCACTGAGGTGGGTTTGCTGTATGCAGCAAAATGGTGGGTCCTGTTTACATATCCAGTCTGTTAGTCTCTATCTTTTTATTGGTGAATTAAGTGCATTGATATTAAGAGATATTAAGGAAAAGAAATTGTTGCTTCCTGTTATTTTTATTCCTAGAGGTGGAATTGTGTTTATGTGAGTATCTTCCTTTTGGTATGTTAAGAGAAGATTGCTTTCTTGCTTTTTCTAGGGTGTAGTTTTCCTCCTTGTGATGGCGTTTTCCATTTATTATCCTTAGAGGGACTGGATTTTTGGAAAGGTATGGTGCAAACTTGGTTGTGTCATGGAATATCTTGGTTTCTTCTTCTATGGTAATTAAGAGTTTTGCTCGCATAGTAGCCTGGGTGGGCATTTGTATTCTCTTAGGGTCTATATGACATCTGCCCAGGATCTTCTAGCTTTCATAGTCTCTGGTGAGAAGTCTGATGTAATTCTGATAGGTCTACCTTTAGATGTTTCTTGATTTTTTTCCCTTACTGCTTGTAATATTCTTCACTTAATGCGTTTGGTTTTTAAATTATTATGTAATGAGAGGAATTACTTTTCTGGTCCAATCTATTTGGAGTTCTGTATGCTTCTTGAATGTTCATGCGCATCTCTTTCTTTAGGTTAGGGAAGTTTTTTTCTATGATTTTTGTTGAAGATATTCACTGGTCCTTTAAGTTGGGAACCTGACTCCCTTCTATACCGATTATCCTTAACTTTGGTTTTTCTCATTGTCTCCTGGATTTCCTAGCTGATTTGGGTTAGGGGCGTTTTTCATTTTACATTTTATTTGACTGTTGTATCAATGTTTTCTATGGTATCTTCTGCACCTGAAATTCTCTCTTATCTCTCTTATATTCTGCTGGTGATGCTTGCATCTATGTCTCCTGATCTCTTTCCTAGGTCTTCTAACTCCAGGGTTGTCCCCTTTGTGGTATGGGTGACTTTTGGGATAGCACTGGAAATGTAAATGAAGAAAATACCTAATAATAATTTAAAAAGAGAGAAAGAAAATAATAGTTAAAGGTGAAGAGTGTGAGTCAAACCAAAATTTAAACCTAAAGCCAGGAGTAAGTGCTGTTAAGTCCTGCACATTTGATTGAAGGGGAGAAAGTCCTTAATTATAATGTAGGGGCCGATATTGGACCCTGCTCTCCCATTGGTTGTTCTTGCTGAACTCATTTGTTAACCATCCTGGTTCTTTCCTTTCTTTAGTACCATCGACACACGTCCAAGGCATGGGTCAGACTTCCTCTTCTACACCCCCTCCAAAAGAGGATCCTGATTTGACCTCCAGCTTTGGCACAAATCTTCAGAATTTCAAGATGAAAACCAAAATCCTGTCTCAGGAATTAATTGCCTTCATTGAATCATCCCTAGAGGATGGAAACCTTCGGGAAACAGTTTCTGCAATCAGCAGTGCTCTGGGTGGCATAGAGAAAGCCCCACTGAACATTGCAGTGATGGGGGAGACTGGGGCTGGAAAGTCCAGTCTCATCAATGCTCTCCAGGGAGTGGGGGATGATGAAGAAGGTGCAGCTGCTTCCACAGGGGTGGTACATACAACCACTGAGAGAACACCATACACTTACACAAAGTTTCCCAGTGTGACACTGTGGGACCTGCCTGGCATTGGATCTACTGCCTTCCAACCACATGATTATCTGAAGAAAATCGAGTTTGAGGAGTATGACTTCTTCATTATTGTCTCTTCCGGACGCTTTAAACATAATGACGCAGAACTTGCCAAAGCCATTGTGCAAATGAATAGGAGTTTCTATTTTGTTCGAACCCACACAGATCTTGATTTAATGGTTGTAAAACGGAGTAATCCTAGGAGATTCAACAGAGAGAACACATTAAAGCAGATTCGACATACCATTTCAAGTATGCTTAAGGAAGTTACCCACCAGGAGCCTCCAGTCTTCTTAGTCTCTAACTTTGATGTGTCTGACTTTGACTTCCCAAAGCTGGAATCCACCCTTCTGAGCCAGCTCCCAGCCTACAAACACCACATGTTCATGCTCACTTTGCCTATTGTTACA
Source organism: Mus musculus (assembly GCF_000001635.26). Classification (NCBI taxonomy): domain Eukaryota; kingdom Metazoa; phylum Chordata; class Mammalia; order Rodentia; family Muridae; genus Mus; species Mus musculus. The sequence goes on along the minus strand of NW_019168512.1, from coordinate 137,009 downwards.
GATTCCACCATAGACCGGAAGAGGGATATGCTGAAACAAAAGGTCTGGAAGGAATCCACAATGCCAAGAGCATGGGCTACCATACCATCCCTGGGACTGACCCAAAAGGACATGGAGATGTTGCAACAGACTTTGAATGACTATAGATCTTCCTTTGGCCTGGATGAGGCATCACTGGAAAACATCGCTGAGGATTTGAACGTGACACTGGAGGAGCTCAAGGCAAACATTAAGTCTCCACATTTGCTCTCAGATGAGCCAGATACATCCTTAACAGAGAAACTATTGAAGTACATTGGAAATCCTTACTTTTCAAAGGTTTTCCACTTGCAAAATTATTTCATTGACACGGTTGCGAGCGATGTTAAAATTATCCTCAGTAAAGAAGAGCTTTTCACAGAGCAGGTGAGCTCATTCAACTCTAAGGCCTCTCTATATCGGGAGGAGTCCGTGGGCAAAGTGTTTCCAGTTGGTCCAGGAAGCACCTTTCTATTTCATTTCATTGAAATGTTTCAAAGTGACTCTGACGAACTTTGTCATGTCCATGTTCTGCTCCTGTTGACATCCGGGGGCCTCTCTAGTGAGACTGTTACATGATGCACTCCTAAGGCTTTTCGTTGTAAATCATCTCATTTCTCTGGTGTTTATTTGCTTTGTATTTACGAAGTGTTTCACTTAGATGGCATGCTACTTGTCAGTTCCCTTTTGATCCTACGCTTTGCTGACCCCATGTGGGACAATCTGATGAAGCTTTTCATACCTGTTTCCCTTTAAGATGTTCAAGGTTTCCATATTACAGTAAGCTCTTTGGGACACATAGGGTTGCTTTTTGTATAGCGTGAAGGGTGAGGGTTAGGGTTTAGTCTTGGCTGATGCCCAGTTTTCCCAATTCCATTCTTCAAACAATGTGTCCTTTGTGCAGTATGAGTATTTGGAAGCCTTGCTGAGATACTGGCTGACTGTAGATGCATTCTGTTGCCTGCATGGTTATGGATATATTTCTGGGTTCACTCTTTCTGTCAGCTTGATGGTCCATGAGTCTGTCTTCATGCAGTTATTGGACTGTTTTTGTCACTGTGGCTCTGTGCTATGCCTTGAAATCAGGTATTGCAGTGACTCCTAGCCCTGTTGGTTTTGATCAATATTGTTTTGGCTATTTGCAGTCTTCTGTGTTCCCATGTGAGTTTTATGATCCCACAGTCCAGTTCTATTCTTACTGGCATTGATGTTCTAGTTGAGATTGCATTGAGTCTATAGATCACTTTCTGAAGTATGGACACTTTGACAATGTTAAAGTTTATAAACTATAAACACGGGGATCTTAGCATCTTTTGTTGCGTCCTTTGAGATTTCTTTCATGTCTGTTTTGGAGCATCTCACTTCCTTTATTTCTTAATGAAAATTGTTTGCTTCTTCCTTGCTTGCTCTCTACCTTCTTTTCTTCCTACCTTCTTACTCTGCCTTCTTCTCTGGTGTGTGTGTTGTGTTTATTATAAATGAACTTTCAAGATTAATTTCAAAATTTTTACATTTCTGAATATCTCAGACAAATTTTATGTATTCATTTTAATTTCATTCATCAGTATTTTCTTGGATCTCATTGAGGTTTTTTCTGTTTCATTACATTTTAGGTGCACATACAACACAGTGGGTTTAATTATGGCATTTTCTTACATGTATGCCATTATACATTTTCATTCCACCTTATCTATTCTCATTCATTCATTTGCCTGCTGCCGTCTGCCATGCCCCCCTTATCTAGTTAGCTCCCTTTTACCCTCAAAAGTCCCTTCTTCATGTTCTTGTCACAAATACTCCTTGCTCATCAAATACAATTCCTCCTTCAACATTTCTCACCACTCATGTGATTGACATTTTTTTCATTATTTATGGAGTATTTGAGAGGAATTTAATCTACTTCAATTTCTTTGGAATCTTTTTAAAAATATTCATTTATACATTTAATTTTACGCATATGAGTTTTCACATAGCCTCCCAACCGAGAATCAGATCTCATATGAGAAGGTTGTAAGCCACTATATGGTTGCTGGGAATTGAACTCAGGACCTCTGGAAGAGCAGACAGTGCTCTTAACTGCTGAGACATCTTTCCAGCCCTCCTCAGAATCTTTTATTAGAGAGTTATGATCCTTTGTATGATTGTTGCCTTGGCTATTTTGAATAATAATAGTTGTGTGTAGCAATTTGTGCTTCTCAATGGAAATATCTACCACTTATATAGGATGTCCTTATTAAGAAAATTCTCCAGAAAAAAGTGTCTTAGGGGGTTGGGCTGTTATGTAATACTTGGTTTATTTCCAGCTGGCCATCACAGTGTAGATGCCATATCACTAATCTGGGGGGCATCTAGTGAGTTTTGACTCTGTCTATTCCATCTCAGAGTTGTTGAGAACCATTGTTTCAGATGGTCACACAAGACTGGAACTCTCATACACTGTAAGCAAATGTGACATAAATAGTAGGGTTTAAACAATGCACTGTACAAGAATTTGAATTCATTTCTGTAGCCACAATCACCAGGTGTTCCTAAATATTGCTTCTACTTGTAAATCAATGTGGATTGATGTCTATATGCAGGTGAGGGCAGGCACCAGAAGAAGTGAAAGCCAGTGATTTGGCAGTGGAAAAAGAAGGCAGACGGAGGATGTTAGAAATGGGATAGAGAGGACAGAGAGGAGAAGAAAGGAAGATGGAGGAAGAGAAAGACGATCCAGATTCCACGTGGCTTTAAATAGCCACAGGTAGTTATGATTATCTTATAAGGGATGGACAATTACGGACAATTGTCTTATCTAGGTGGGGAATTTATATCACTATCAATTGGCTCTGAATTAATTCTGTGGGCCTTTTGTGGGGTGAGAATTTACCGATAGAAATCTGACTTATAAATTACAAGCCTCTCCCCTTGGTTGAGCAAACTTTATATGCCCCAGTACAGGGGAACACCAGGGCCAAGAAGTGGGAGTGAGTGGGTAGGGGAGCAGGGAAGGGGGAGGGTATAGGGGACTTTTGGGTTTGCATTTGAAACGTAAATGAAGAAAATATCTAATAAAAAATTAAAAATAAATTGCAAGTCTCTAGAGTTTTGACCTTACTGGGTTACTAGGATATAGAACCACTGACCACAGCAGGCTGATAGCTAGGAATGTGAGCAGAATCAGCAACAAGAGAGCCACGAGATGGGTGGTCACTATATGGGGCTAGCCATGGAAGCAGCAGGGTTGGGAGTGCCCAAGTATGCAGTGAGAGTGTGGGATGGTGCATATATATATCTGGCAACAAGTGGCATCAATTGTGGCATCCCAGCATCAGAGAGGCAGAGATGTGTAGACCTCTGGAACACATACTATATACATGTGTGCCTGCACACGTGTATGCAGCTTCACATACAAATTGTCAAATAACTACCCTTGCAGTTTTGCTATTTTACTATATTGTTCCTAGTGACAGTGGCTCTACTGATGCCCTCCTTTCCCTAAGTCTGATTGGTGACATGGCTTCCAACACGATGATTGGCTGACTCAAGAATAGAAGTCTGTGTACCTGAAGGTTCTGTGTTAAAATCTGCATACCACATTATTAACACCAGAGTATCAGAGCTAAGTGAAGCCAGTCTCTCCCGACTTCCTGCATTTACATGTGTTCCAACTCTAATTCCAAAGTCTGGTGAGTGTCTGCAACAGTAAAAGAAAAGGATATGGCTGTGATTCATACCCTTCATCCCAAAGTTCTGGTATTTTTAGTAACAGTATTGGTAAGCTTTGATCTACACTCATAGCTGTAATGAAGGATAGTTTTCCACAATTCATGAAATATACATAGTTTCAATGTCCTGCAAAGATTATAATAAACTAGTAGGAGTATCAGACAAAAAAAATCGATGTGATGTAAAAGACCAAAATATTTAATATAGCAACATTTATGTAATATGTGACTTCCTGAAGGAAACACATCTGACATTTATCTTGTTTCTTCCGACTTAAGAATTGATGCTTCCCTGGAGTAGAGCTTTGATGGAAATACTTTTATTCAGATTTCTTAACTTTCAAAATAGTCATTTTCTCTTTTTAGTGGCTTCTTTAACATCTCTTCCTTTATTACTTTCTTCCTTCCTGGCTTTCCTCTGTATCCATTTGGGATTTTCATTTTCAAGGTTGTTTCCTTGAGGTTTGTAGAATGAACACTAGAAAACAGGGACACTGGTTACTTCATGTTGTTGTTACACCTATAGCGCTCGTGTCTCTAGCTGCATATGTAGCAGGAGATGGCCTACTTGGCCATCATTGGGAACAGAGACCCCTTGGTCTTGCAAACTTTATATGCCCCAGTAAAGGGGAACGCCAGGGCCAAGAAGTGCGAGTGAGTGGGTAGGAGAGCAGGGCAGGGGGAGGGTGTAAAGAATTTTCCGGATAGCTTTGGAAATGTAAATAAAGAAAATATCTGGGGGCTGGTGAGATGGCTCAGCGGGTAAGAGCACCCGACTGCCCTTCCGAAGGTCCGGAGTTCAAATCCCAGCAACCACATGGTGGCTCACAACCACCCGTAATGAGATCTGGCTCCCTCTTCTGGACTGTCGGAAGACAGCTACAGTGTACTTACATATAATAAATAAATAAATCTTTTTTTAAAAAATGAAGAACAAGAAAATATCTAATTAAAAAATATTTTTAAAAAAATCCCCCCCCCAAAAAAAAGGTAAGCAGGGACACACAGAGAATGTCTTAGGAAACTGCTTACAGTATTTCTCAACCTCCCCTGTTGAGAAATAAAAAAATAACATGGATACATATCTCCTTTCAAATACATCTGTTTTGTATGTATTTTTATAAGATTTTTAAATTTACATTTCAATTGTTTTCCTCTTTACAGGAGTCCCCTTGAGAAACCCCCTATACTATCTGCGCCCCCTCTCCGCACTCCCCACCGCCTCTATGAGGGTGCTCCCCCACCCACCCACCCACTTCCGTCTTCCCAACCTGGCATTCACCTACACTGAGGCATCGAACAACCTCAGAGCCAAGGGCAGCTCCTCCCATTGACGTCCAAGAAAACCATCTTCTGCCATGTATACGGCTGGAGCCATGGGTCCCTAATGTTTACTCTTTAGTTGAATGTCCAGTTCCCAGGAATTCTGGGGGATCTGTCTGGTTGACACTATTGCTCCCCTCATGAGGATGCATACACCCTCAGCTCCTTCAGTCCCTTCTCCAACACCCCCATTGGAGAACCCATGCTCAGTTCAATGGTTGGCTGCAAGCATCCGCCTATGGTATTTGTCAGGCTCTGGCAGAGCCTCTCAGGAGGCACCTATATCAGGCTCTGATCAGCAAGCACTTCCTGGCATCCACAATAGTGTCCAGGTTTGATGACTGTATATGGGATGGGTCCCCAGGTGGGGCAGTCTCTGGATGGCCTTTCCTTCAGCCTCTGATCCACACTTTATCCATATTTCCTCTAGAGAGATACTTTGTTCACCCTTCTAAGAAGCACTGAAGCATCCACACTTTGGTCTTCCTTCTTCTTGAGTTTCATATGGTCTGTGATTGAGTCTTGGGTATTCCAAACTTTTGTGCTAATATCTACTTATCAGTGAGTACATACCATGTGCCTTCTTTTGTGACTGGTTTACATCACTCAGGAGGACATTTTCACGTTCCATCAATCTACCTGGGAATTTCATGGAGTCATTATGATACCTGAGCAGTATTCCATTGTGTAAATGTACCACATTTTCTGAATCCATTCCTCTGTTGAGGGACATCTGGGTTCTTTCCAGCTTCTGGATATTATAAATATGGCTGCTATGAACATAGTGGAGCATGTGTCTTTATTACATGTTGGAGCATCTTCTGGGTATATGCCCAGGAGTGGTGGTATAGCTGGGTCCTCAGGTAGTACTATATCCAGTTTTCTGAGGAACTGCCAGACTGATATCCAGAGTGGTTGTACCAGCTTGCAATCCCACTAGCAATGGAGGAGTGTTCCTCTCTCTCCACTTCCCAGCCAGCATCTATTGTCACATGAGTTTTTTATCTTAGCCATTCTGACTGATGTGAGGTGGAATCTCAGGGTTGTTTTGATTTGCTTTTCCTTCATGCAGGAAGATAAGAATGGAACCATTTGCATTCTTCCACATGCAGATTGCCAGTTGAACCAGCATCATTTGTTGAAAATGCTGCCTTCTTTTTACTGGATGGGTTTAGCTCCTTTGTCTTTAACATATATATGTTTTGTTTTGTTTTTAAGAAAAAAAAATGGGTTTGAATGAAGTACCATGCAGAGGTGAACACTGCTTCCTCCAGAAGACATAAAATATTATATGATATTCTGTGTCAGGTGTGGGCTATTTCCCTAGAGGTCCCTCCACCAATACAGACTACAACCACTGCTCATTCACCACAGCTAGAAGACTCAACTGCTGAAGATACAACACTTCAATTATAACACAAAGAAATCAAACTGAAACTGATCTGAAAATTCAGCAGTGGACCTGGAATGCAAAGGTTTATGTACTAGTTAGCACACAAAGGTTTTGGGGTAACCAACTACTCTGAGTAGATTTCAGGCTTACTCTATAGAGCAGATCTCACTGCAAACTTGATGGCTGTAAACCTGGTCCATGGCTTGGCCAGGTCACGATCCCCTCCTTTGTCAAAGACCAAGTGACCATAGGTGTGTGGGTTCATTTCTGGGTCTTCAATTCTATTCCATTGACCTACATGCCTGTCACTGTACAAATACCAGTTATGGTATGCAGTTATTATCACAGTTGCTCTGTAGTACAGCTTGAGGTCAGGGATGGTAATTCCCACAGAAGTTCTTTTATTGTTGAGAATAGTTTTCACTATCTTGAGTTTTTTGTTATTCCAAATGAATTTGAGAATTGTTCTTTCTAACTCTATGAAGAATTGAGTTTGAATTTTGATGGGGATTGCATTGAATCTGTATATTGCTTTAGCGAGATGGCCATTTGACTTTATTAATCCTGCTAATCCACAAGCACGGGAGATCTTTCCATCTTCTGAGGTCTTCTTTGATTTCTTTCTTCAGAGACTTGCAGTTCTTGTCAAACAGATCTTCTACTTGCTTAGTAAGACTCACACCAAGATACTTGATATTGTTTGTGACTATTGTGAAGAGTTTTTCCCTATTTTCCTTCTCAGCATGTTTATCCTTTGAGTAGAGGAAGGCTACTGATTTGTTTGAGTTAATTTTCTATCCAGCCAATTTGGTGAAATTGTTTATCAGCTGTAGGAGTTGTCTCATGAAATTTGGGGGGTCACTTAAGTATGCTATCATGTCATCTGCAAAGAGTGATATTTTGAGTTCTTCCTTTCCAATTTGTATCCTTTGACCTCCTCTTGTTCTCTAATTGATCTAGCTAAAACTTCAAGTACTATACTGAATGGATAGGGAAAGAGAAGGCAGCTTTGGCTAGTCCCTGATTTTAGTGGACTACTTCAAATTTCTCTCCATTTAATATGATGTCACCTACTGGTCTGCTGCATATTGCATTTGCTATGTTTAGGCTTGGGCCTTGAATTACTTATCTTTCCAAGGCTTTTAACATGAGGGGATGTTGGATTTTGTCAAATGCGTTTTCAGCATCTAATGAAATAATCATGTGGGTTTTTTTTCCCTTTGAGTTTGTTTATGTAATGGTTTACAGTGATGGATTTCCATATATTGAACCATCCCTGAATCCCTGGGATGAAGCTTACTCGATAGTAGTGAATGATCATTTTGATGTGTTCCTGGATTCAGTTTGTAAGAATTTTCTAGAGTATTTTTGCATTGATATTCATAAGGGAAACTGGTCGAAAGTTCTCTTTCTTTGTTGGGTCTTTGTGTGGTTTTGGTATCAGTATAACCATGTCTTCATAGAAGGTATTGGATAGTGTTCCTTCTGTTTCTATTATATGGGATAGTTTAAAGAATACTGATAATAGCTCGTTTGAAGGTCTGATAGAATTCTGCAATAAACCCATATGATCCTGGCCTTTTTATGGTTGGGAGATTTTAAGTGACTGCTTCTATTTCATTGGGGTTTATGGGACTGTTTAGATGATTTATCTGATCTGGATTTAACTTTGGTATCTGGTATCTGTCTAAAAAAAATTGTCCATTTCCTCCAGAATTTTCAGTTTTGTTGAATACAGGCTTTTCTAGTAGGATCTGATGTTTTTGAATTTCCTTGGTTTCTGTTGTTATGTCTCCCTTTTCACTTCTGATTTTGTTAATTTGGATACTGTCTCTGTTGCCCTGTGGTTAGTCTGGCTAAGGGTTTATCTATCTTGTTGTTTTTCTAAGAGACCCAGCTCCTGGTTTGGTTGAGTCTTTGTATAGTTCTTTCTGTTTCTACTTGGTTGAGTTCAGCCCTGAGTTTGATTATTTCCTGCTTCTTTTTGTTCCAGAGCTTTCAGATGTGCTATCAAGCTGATAATAGTGTATGCTCTCTCCAGTTTCTTTTTGGAGGCACTCAGAGCTATGAGTGTTCCTCTTAGGACTGCTTTCATTGTATCCCATAAATTTGTGTATGTTGTGGTTTCATTTTCATTGAATTCTAAAAAGTCTATAATTTCTTTCTTTATTTCTTCCTTGACCAAGTTGTCATTGAGTAGAGTGTTGTTCAGCTTCCACGTGTTTGTGGGCTTTCTATTGTTAATGTTGCTATTGAAGACAAGTCTTAGTCCGTGGTGATCTGATAGGATGCATGGGATGGTTTCAATCTTCTTGTATCTGTTGAGGCCTGTTTTCTGACCAATTATATGATCAGTTTTGGAGAAGGTACCATGAGGTGCTGAGAAGGGAGTATATTATTTTGTTTTAGGATAAAGTGTTCTATATATATCTGTTAAATCTATTTGGTCCATAACTTCTGTTACTTTCACTGTGTCTCTTTTTAGTTTGTATTTGATGAGATTGGGATGTTGAAGTCTCCCACTATTATTGTGTGAGGTGCAATGGTGTTTTGAGCTTTATTATTTTCTTTTATGAATGTGGGTGCCCTTGCATTTGCAGCATAGATGTTCACAATTGAGAGTTCTTCTTTGTAGATTTTTCCTTTGATGAGTATGAAGTGTCCTTCCTCATCCTTTTTGATAATTTTTGGTTGAAAGTCGATATTATTAAATATTAAAATGTCTACTCCAGCTTGTTTCCTGAAACTCTTTGCTTGGAAAATATTTTCAGCCTTTACTCTGAGGTGGTGTCTATCTTTCACTCTGAGGTTTGTTTCCTGTATGCAGCAAATGTTGGATCCTGTTTATGTATCTGTTAGTCTATGTTTTTAATTGGGTCCATTGATTTTTTTTTCTCTGATCAAGGCCCATGAGTTTACTAAGAGACTCTCCTTATAAGGGAGAAGGCCCATTCATAGCCCCCCCCCCCCCCGCCTCACCACCAGTCCATTCTTGGTGTCTGGAGCCAACCTGTAAGCAATGTGCAGGATAGGGTGTGTCTCCAGAATGTCTTTTTTTTTTTATTATTACGTATTTTCTTATTACATTTCCAATGCTATCCCAAAAGTCCCGCACCCCCTCCCCCCACTCCCCTACCCACCCATTCCCATTTTTTGGCCCTGGTGTTCCCCTGTACTGGGGCATATGAAGTTTACCTGATCAATGGGCCTCTCTTTCCAGTGATGGCCGACTAGGTCATCTTTTGATACATATGCAGCTAGAGTCAAGAGCTCTGGGGTACTGGTTAGTTCATAATGTTGTTCCACCGATAGGGTTGCAGATCTCTTTAGCTCCTTGGATACTTTCTCTAGCTCCTCAATTGGGGGCCCTGTGATCCATCCAATAGTTGACTGTGAGCATCCACTTCTGTGTTTGCTAGGCCCCGGCCTAGTCTCACAAAGGACAGCTATATCACCATCCTTGCACCAAAGGCTCGCTAGTGTATGCAATGGTGTCATCATTTGGAGGCTAATTATGGGATGGATCCCTGGATATGGCAGTCTCTAGATGGACGATCCTTTTGTCTCAGCTCCAAAATGTGTCTCTGTAACTCCTTCCATGGGTGATTGTTTCCAATTCTAAGAATGACCAAAGTGTCCACACTTTGGTCTTCATTCTTCTTCAGTTTCATATGTTTTGCATATTGTACCTTATATCTCGCTATACTAAGTTTCTGGGTTAATATTCACTTATCAGTGAGTACATTTCATTTGAGTTCTTTTGTGATTGGGTTACCTCACTCAGGATGATGCCCTCCAGGTCCAACCATTGCCTAGGAATTTCATAAATTCGTTCTTTTTAATAGCTGATTAGTACTCCATTGTGTAAATGTACCACATTTTTTGTATCCATTCCTCTGTTGAGGGACATCTGGGCTCTTTCCAGCTTCTGGCTATTATAAATAAGGCTGCTATGAACATAGTGGAGCATGTGTCCTTCTTACCTGTTGGAATATCTTCTGGATATATGCCCAGGAGAGGTATTGTGGGATCCTCCGGTAGTACTATGTCCAATTTTCTGAGGAACCGCCAGACTGATTTCCAGAGTGGTTGTACAAGCGTGCAATCCCACCAACAATGGAGGAGTGTTCCTCTTTCTCCACATCCTCGCAAGCATCTGCTGTCACCTGAATTTTTGATCTTAGCCATTCTGACTGGTGTGAGATGGAATCTCAGGGTTGTTTTGATTTGCATTTCCCTGATGATTAAGGATGTTGAACATTTTTTCAGGTGTTTCTCAGCCTTTCGGTATTCCTCCGGTGAGAATTCTTTGTTCAGCTCTGAGCCCCATTTTTTAAGGGGGTTATTTGATTTTCTGGAGTCCACCCTCTTGAGTTCTTTATATATATTGGATATTAGTCCCCTATCTGATTTAAGATAGGTAAAGATCCCTTCCCAATCTGTTGGTGGTCTTTTTGTCTTATTAACGGTGTCTTTTGTCTTGCAGAAGCTTTGCAGTTTCATGAGGTCCCATTTGTCAATTCTCGATCTTACAGCACAAGCCATTGCTGTTCTATTCAGGAATTTTTTCCCTGTGCCCATATCCTCGAGACTTTTCCCCACTTTCTCCTATATAAGTTTCAGTGTCTCTGGTTTTATGTGAAGTTCCTTGATCCACTTAGATTTGACCTTAGTACAAGGAGAGAGGAATGGGTCGATTCACATTCTTCTACATGATAACAACCAGTTGTGCCAGCACCATTTGTTGAAAATGCTGTCTTTCTTCCACTGGATGGTTTTAGCTCCCTTGTCGAAGATCAAGTGACCATAGGTGTGTGGGTTCATTTCTGGGTCTTTAATTCTATTCCATTGGTCTACTTGTCTGTCACTATACCAGTACCATGCAGTTTTTATAACAATTGCTCTGTAGTAAAGCTTTAGGTCAGGCATGGTGATTCCACCAGAGGTACTTTTATCCTTAAGAAGAGCTTTTGCTATCCTAGGTTTTTTGTTATTCCAGATGAATTTGCAGATTGCTCTTTCTAATTCATTGAAGAATTGAGTTGGAATTTTGATGGGGATAGCATTGAATCTGTAGATTGCTTTTGGCAAGATAGCCATTTTTACAATGTTGATCCTGCCAATCCATGAGCATGGGAGGTCTTTCCATCTTCTGAGATCTTCTTTAATTTCTTTCTTCAGGGACCTGAAGTGTTTATCATACAGATCTTTCACTTCCTTAGTTAGAGTCATGCCAAGATATTTTATATTATTTGTGACTATTGAGAAGGGTGTTGTTTCCCTAATTTCTTTCTCAGCCTGTTTATTCTTTGTGTAGAGAAAGGCCATTGACTTGTTTGAGTTAATTTTATATCCAGCTACTTCACCGAAGCTGTTTATCAGGTTTAGGAGTTCTCTGATTGAATTTTTAGGGTCACTTATATATACTATCATATCATCTGCAAAAAGTGATATCTTGACTTCATCTTTTCCAATTTGTATCCCCTTGATCTCCTTTTGTTGTCGAATTGCTCTGGCTAGGTCTTCAAGTACAATGTTGAAGAGGTAGGGAGAAAGTGGGAAGCCTTGTCTAGTCCCTGATTTTAGTGTGATTGCTTCAAGTTTCTCACCATTTACTTTGATGTTGGCTACTGGTTTGCAATAGATTGCTTTTATCATGTTTACGTATGGGCCTTGAATTCTTGATCTTTCCAAGACTTTTATCATGAATGGGTGTTGGATTTTGTCAAATGCTTTTTCCGCATCTAACAAGATGATCATGTGGTTTTGTCTTTGAGTTTGTTTATATAATGAATTACATTGATGGATTTCCATGTATTGAATCATCCCTGCATCCCTGGGATGAAACCTACTTGGTCGGGATGGATGACTGCTTTGATGTGTTCTTGGATTCGGGTAGCAAGAACTTTATTGAGGATTTTTGCATCCATATTCATAAGGGAAATTGGTCTGAATTTCTCTATCTTTGTTGGATCTTTCTGTGGTTTAGGTATCAGAGTAATTGTGGCTTCATAGAATGAGTTGGGTAGAGTTCCTTCTACTTCTATTTTGTGGAATAGTTTGTGCAGAACTGGGATTAGATCTTCTTTGAAGGTCTGGTAGAACTCTGCACTAAACCCATCTGGTCCTGGGCTTTTTTTGGCTGGGAGACTATTAATGACTGCTTCTATTTCCTTAGGGGATATGGGACTGTTTAGATGGTTAACTTGATCCTGATTTAACTTTGGTACCTGGTATCTGTCTAGAAATTTGTCCATTTTGTCCAGGTTTTCCAGTTTTGTTGAGTATAGCCTTTTGTAGAAGGATCTGATGGTGTTTTGGATTTCTTCAGGATCTGTTGTTATGTCTCCCTTTTCATTTCTGATTTTGTTAATTAGGATGTTGTCCCTGTGCCCTCTAGTGAGTCTAGCTAAGGGTTTATCTATCTTGCTGATTTTCTCAAAGAACCAACTCCTCGTTTGGTTAATTCTTTGAATAGTTCTTCTTGTTTCCACTTGGTTGATTTCACCCCTGAGTTTGATTATTTCCTGCCGTCTACTCCTCTTGGGTGAATTTGCTTCCTTTTTTTCTAGAGCTTTTAGCTGTGTTGTCAAGCTGCTAGTATGTGCTCTCTCCCCTTTCTTTTTGGAGGCACTCAGAGCTATGAGTTTCCCTCTTAGAAATGCTTTCATTGTGTCCCATTGGTTTGGGTATGTTGTGGCTTCATTTTCATTAAACTCTAAAAAGTCTTATTTCTTTCTTTATTCCTTCCTTGACCAGGTATCATTGAGAAGAGTGTTGTTCATTTTCCACGTGAATGTTGGCTTTCCATTATTTATGTTGTTATTGAAGATCAGCCTTAGGCCATGATAGGATACATGGGACAATTTCAATATTTTTCTATCTGTTAAGGCCTGTTTTGTGACCAATTATATGGTCAGTTTTGGAGAAGGTCCCGTGAGGTTCTGAGAAGAAGGTATATCCTTTTGTTTTAGGATAAAATGTTCTGTCGATATCTGTCAGATCCATTTGTTTCATAACTTCTGTTAGTTTCACTGTGTCCCTGTTTAGTTTCTGTTTCCACGATCTGTCCATTGATGAAAGTGGTGTGTTGAAGTCTCCCACTATTATTGTGTGAGGTGCAATGTGTGCTTTGAGCTTTACTAAAGTGTCTTTAATGAATGTGGCTGCCCTTGCATTTGAAGTGTAGATATTCAGAATTGAGGGTTCCTCTTGGAGGATTTTATCTTTGATGAGTATGAAGTGTCCCTCCTTGTCTTTTTTGATAACTTTGGGTTGGAAGTCGATTTTATCCGATATTAGAATGGCTACTCCAGCTTGTTTCTTCAGTCCATTTGCTTGGAAAATTGTTTTCCAGCCTTTCACTCTGAGGTAGTGTCTGTCTTTTTCCCTGAGATGGGTTTCCTGTAAGCAGCAGAATTTCGGGTCCTGTTTGTGTAGCCAGTCTGTTAGTCTATGTCTTTTTATTGGGGAATTGAGTCCATTGATATTAAGAGATATTAAGGAAAAGTAATTGTTGCTTGCTTTTATTTTTGTTGTTAGAGTTGGCATTCTGTTCTTGTGGCTGTCTTCTTTTTGGTTTGTTGAGGGATTACTTTCTTGCTTGTTCTAGGGCATGATTTCCGTCCTTATATTGCTTCTTTTCTGTTATTATCCTTGGAAGGGCTGGATTCGTGGAAAGATAATGTGTGAATTTTGTTTTGTCGTAGAATACTTTGTTTTCTCCATCTATGGTAATTGAGAGTTTGGCCGGGTATAGTAGCCTGGGCTGGCATTTGTGTTCTCATAGTGTCTGTATAACATCTGTCCAGGCTCTTCTGGCTTTCATAGTCTCTGGTGAAAAGTCTGGTGTAATTCTGATAGGCTTGCCTTTATATGTTACTTGACCTTTCTCCCTTACTGCTTTTAATATTCTCTCTTTATTTAGTGCATTTGTTGTTCTGATTATTATGTGTCGGGAGGAATTTCTTTTCTGGTCCAATCTATTTGGAGTTTTGTAGGCTTCTTGTATGTTCATGGGCATGTCATTCTTTAGGTTTGGGAAATTTTCTTCTATAATTTTGTTGAATATATTTGCTTGCCCTTTAAGTTGAAAATCTTCATTCTCATCCACTCCTATTATCCGTAGGTTTGGTCTTCTCATTGTGTCCTGGATTTCCTGGATGTTTTGAGTTAGGATCTTTTTGCATTTTGTATTATCTTTGATTGTTGTGCCGGTGTTCTCTATGGAATCTTCTGCACCTGAGATTCTCTCTTCCATCTCTTGTATTCTGTTGTTGATGCTCGCCTCTATGGTTCCAGATTTCTTTCCTAGGGTTTCTATCTCAAGTGTTGCCTCGCTTTGGGTTTTCTTTATTGTGTCTACTTCCCTTTTTAGGTCTAGTATGGTTTTGTTCATTTCCATCACCTGTTTGGATGTGTTTTCCTGTTTTTCTATAAGGACTTCTACCTGTTTGGTTGTGTTTTCCTGTTTTTCTTTAAGGACTTGTAACTCTTTAGCAGTGTTCTCCTGTATTTCTTTAAGTGAGTTATTAAAGTTCTTCTTAATGTCCTCTACCATCATCATGAGATATGCTTTTAAATCCGGGTCTAGCTTTTCGGTTGTGTTGGGGTGCCCAGGACTAGGTGGCGTGGGAGTGCTGCGTTCTGATGATGGTGAGTGGTCTTGATTTCTGTTAGTAGGATTCTTATGTTTGCCTTTTGCCATCTGGTATTCTCTGGAGCTGTGCAGGATACACTCGGCGGAGTCCTGGAACCACGATGTCTGTGCAGGGTACACTCGGCAGGGTCCCGGAACTAAGATGTCTGCTGCCAATGCTCAGGCAAAGCGCTCCCTCGCCGGGCAGGTCCCTATCCTCTGGCCGGGAAAATGGTCACCTGCCTGTGCAGAATACACTCTGCGGGATCCCGGAACCAAGATGTCTGCTGCTGATGCTCAGGCAAAATGCTCCTGCGCCGGGCAGGTCCCAATCCTCAGAATTCTTAAGATCGCGTGGCTGGTGTTGTGGGTATCTGGCGGTAGTCAGCCGACTGTGCACCCTAGCTACCCCGGTGCTGCTCCGACCGGAAGGGGCTTGTGCCCCTACTCAGACCGGGTTTTCTGCTTTCCTAGCTAATGCAGTTTTAGGTCCCGCGAGATTGGATTGGAGCAGATGCTGTGTTCCACTCACCAGAAGTCTTAAGATCGCTTGGCGGATGTTGTGGGTAGCTGGCGGTAGTCAGCCGACTGTGCACCCTAGCTACCCCGGTGCTGCTCCGACCGGAAGGGGCTTGTGCCCCTACTCAGACCGGGTTTTCTGCTTTCCTAGCTAATGCAGTCTTAGGTCCCGCGAGATTGGATTGGAGCAGATGCTGTGTGCCACTCACCAGAAGTCCTAAGATCGCCTGGCGGGTGTTGTGGGTAGCTGGCAGTAGTCAGACGACTGTGCGCCCTAGCTACCCCGGTGCTGCTCGGACCGGAAGGGAGGGTCCATTGATGTTAAGAGAGATTAAGGAGTATTGATTTTTGCTCCCTGTTATTGTTGCTGTTATTTTTATGTTTGAGTGGCTATCTTCTTTTGAGTTTGTTGAAAGAAGATTACTTTTTTTTCCCTAGGGTGTAGTTTTGCTCATTGTGTTGGTGTTTTCTATCTATTATTCTTTGTAGGGTTGGATTTGTGGAAAGATATTGTGTAAATTTGGTTTTTTCGTGGAATAACCTGGTTTCTTCATTTATGATAATTGAATTTTGCTGGGTATAGTAAACTGGGCTGGCATTTGTGCTCTCATAGGGTCTGTATGAAATCTTCTAGCTTTGAGCTTTGCTAAATTTTGTTTTAGGACAAAATGTTCTATAAAACACCTTCTAGCTTTCATAGTCTCTGTTGAGAAGTCTGGTGTAATTATGATAGGTCTGCATTCATATGTTACTTGACCTTCCTCACCTACTGCTTTTAATATTCTTTCTTTGTTTTGTGCATATTGTGTTTTGACTATTATGTGATGGGAAAAATTTTTTTCCGGTCCAATAGTTGGAGTTCTGCAGGCTTCTTGTATGTTCGTGGGCATCTCTTTCTTTAGGTTAGGGAAATTTCCTATAATTTTGTTGGAGATATTTACTGTCCCTTTAAGTTGGGAATCTCTACTCACATCTCTACCCATTATCCTTATGTTTGATCTTCTCATTGTATCCAGGATTTCCTGGATATTTTGAGTTAGGAGCTTTTTGCATTTTGCATTTTCTTTGACAATTGTTGTGTCAATGTGTTCTATGTTATCTACTGCACCTGAGATTCTCTCTTCTGTCTCTTGTATACTGTTGCTAATGCTTGCATCTACGACTCCTGAACTATTTCCTAGGTTTTCTAAGTCCAGGATTGTCTCCCTTTCTGAGTGATTTATTGTTTCTATTCCATTTTTAGACCCTAGATGGTTTTGTTCAATTCTTGCACCTATTGGTTATGTTTTCCTGTAATTCTTTAAGGGATTTTTGTGTCTCCTCTTTGAGGTCTTCTACCTGTTTGCCTGTGTTCTCCTGTATTTCTTTAAGGGAGTTATATATGTCCTTCTTAAAGTCTTCTATCATCATCATGAATTCTGATTTTAAATCAGAGTCTTACTTCTCTGGTTTGTTGGAATATACAAGGCTTGCTGTGATGAGAGAACTGAGTTCTGATGATGCCAAGTAGACTTGGTTTCTGTAGCTTATGTTCTTGCCATTGCCTTTCACCATCTGGTTTTCTCAGGTTTTGACTGGTCTTGCTGGCTCTGTACCTCCTGTAAGCATATGTGTCAGAACTCCTGGGAGACAAACTCTCTCCAAGCAGGAATTGGGTATGGAGATCTGTGGCACAGGATCAGCTCCAGGCACAGATGGAAACCAGAAGAATTCTGTCCCCACCTGTTCCTTGGTTCCTGTGCCCTGATATCTCTGATCAGGTCCCTCTTGGACCAGGAATTTGAACAAATGTGATAGTCTTACCTTTGCTCACAGGTTTGCCAGCACTCCTGGGAGACCAGCTCTATCCCAAGGATATTTGGGTATAGAGCACTGTGGCACAGGTCCAGCTCCAGGTGCTGTAACCCAGTATCAGATCCAGGCACAGACAGGAACCAGAAGGATCTTGTCCCAGGCTGCTCCTCATTTCCTGGGTTCT
Source organism: Mus musculus (assembly GCF_000001635.26). Lineage (NCBI taxonomy): Eukaryota > Metazoa > Chordata > Mammalia > Rodentia > Muridae > Mus > Mus musculus. The sequence continues at coordinate 119,433 of NW_019168512.1, read as the reverse complement.
GACAGTTTCAGGAGGGTCCTTCTGAGAAGAAGTGGTGGTCTTACCTGTGCTCACAGGCATATCAGCACCCCTGGGAGACCGGCTCTCTCCTGGCAGTATTTGGGTATAGACAGCTGTGCCACAAGATCAACTATAGGCACAGAAACATAGAAAATCCTGTCGAAGAAATCTTTTTAACATCTAGTTTTGGAGTTTCAACAAGCACACCTTGCATGTTATGAATGTGCCCCTTAGTTCCTTTGGCCCCCAGACAGGTTCACTTCCAATTTCATGTTATATCTACAATATATCTTATGAATCTATACAAAATCTTAGCTCTGTGAATGAGAAAATGCATTTGTCTTTTTGAGAATGGCTTATTGTCTTCATATAACTACCTACAGTTACATCCAATGCCCTACAAAGGACATAATTTCAATGTACTTTATGGCTAAAAAGAAGTCGATTACACACATATAGTAATATATCCAACCCTCTGGTGGAAATGTCAAAAATCTTTTCTGCTCCATACCTCAAGCCCCTTCTCCCTTTATTCACAGACTAAACAAGAGAAACTAGAATGGCTGTGCTAAGGGACCAGAGGTCATGATTCCTAAGAAACAATTCCCTATGCACTCAAAAGAGGAAGGTAGCCTTTCTATGGGATATGTTGCTTGAGGTTTTTGATATGCTGATCTATGACTTTAAGGATTTTACAATCAAAGAGTACTAATTGTAATAGGAGAGAACAGAATGCAAAGATAACTGAAAATAACAAGAAAACACTGGTGTAGGAAACCACATGGGATAACTTGATCTTGAATGGGACAACGAAGGAGAAAGGAGAACACAGAAGAAGGTAGGGGCTGAATGAGGGCATGCGGCATGCAGAGCAGAGATGGAGCTAAGAGGCAGGAGCAGAAAGGAAGGTGTTCTGCTAGTAATGGTGTCAGCAGCTGAGCTCCCATTTTATCATAAGAACAAATTCCTAGGCCTTGCCCTGTGCACGAATAATTACAGTGTCTCTCTTTTCTTCTCTATTCAGCATCCTCCACTGCACACAGCTACATGCCAGCCTTCCTCTAGCAGACCCTCTCCTTTAATGGCTCAACTTTTGGTGTTCAGCTTTGAAAATTTTTTTAAGAATTTCAAGAAGGAAAGCAAAATCCTCTCTGAGGAAACCATCACCTTGATTGAATCCCATCTGGAGGATAAGAACCTTCAGGGGGCATTGTCTGAAATTAGTCATGCTCTGAGCAACATTGACAAAGCCCCACTGAACATTGCTGTGACTGGAGAAACAGGGACAGGAAAATCCAGCTTTATCAATGCCTTGAGGGGAGTGAGGGATGAAGAAGAAGGTGCAGCACCCACTGGGGTGGTAGAAACAACCATGAAGAGAACTCCATACCCACACCCAAAGCTTCCCAATGTGACAATATGGGATTTGCCTGGCATTGGGTCTACTACCTTCCCACCACAAAACTATCTGACAGAAATGAAGTTTGGTGAGTATGACTTCTTCATTATCATCTCGGCTACACGCTTCAAAGAAATTGATGCACATCTGGCCAAAACTATTGAAAAGATGAACACAAAGTTCTACTTTGTCCGAACCAAGATAGATCAAGATGTCAGTAATGAACAGAGGAGTAAACCTAGGTCTTTCAATAGAGACAGTGTGCTAAAGAAAATAAGAGATGACTGCTCAGGTCATCTCCAGAAGGCTCTCTCCAGTCAGCCTCCAGTGTTCCTAGTCTCTAACTTTGATGTGTCTGACTTTGACTTCCCAAAGCTGGAGACCACCCTACTGAGGGAACTCCCAGCCCACAAGCGCCACCTCTTCATGATGTCCTTGCACAGTGTTACTGAGACTGCCATTGCCCGGAAGAGGGATTTCCTCAGACAGAAGATCTGGCTGGAGGCCCTGAAGGCTGGAGTATGGGCCACCATTCCACTTGGGGGCTTAGTCAGAAATAAAATGCAGAAGTTGGAAGAGACCTTGACTCTCTACAGGTCTTACTTTGGGCTGGATGAAGCCTCACTGGAAAACATTGCCAAGGATTTCAATGTGTCTGTGAATGAAATTAAGGCACACCTTAGGTCTCTCCAGTTGTTCACAAAGAACAATGACATGTCCTTCAAAGAAAAACTGTTGAAATATATTGAATATATTTCCTGTGTTACTGGGGGACCACTTGCCTCAGGCCTTTACTTTAGAAAGACTTACTACTGGCAAAGTCTCTTCATTGATACTGTGGCAAGTGATGCCAAGTCTCTCCTTAATAAGGAAGAGTTTTTGTCAGAGAAGCCAGGATCATGCCTCTCTGACCTCCCTGAATACTGGGAAACAGGAATGGAGCTGTGAGGTACTAACCTTAGGGCTGGCTTCAGGCACGAACTTAAATCCTACTTTTAAGCAGCAAACATTTTCTGGGAGAGGATTCATTTCTTTCAAAGACAGAATATCACTGTGGCAAGTGGAAAGAGAGTTATGCACAGTATAAGCACTGTCTTCCATTAAAGTACCATTATGGCCATCTTGTGTCCCTGGTCCCTATGAGACCATTCTGCACAGAGCAGCTCACAGACTGCAGAGGGTGAGCGAGCAGACTGCAGAAGCAACACAGATGCTGGGACAGACCCCAGTTTCTGGCTCCAGACATCTGGACACCTTCCCTGCCAGAGGAGAGGTGACCATCTGGAAGGGCTCTGACTGCCAGAGCTGGTGGGGAAGCCATCTTTTGTCCTGGGTCCCTCTGAGACCAGTCTGCCCAGGTCAGCTCACAGACTGCAGAGGGTGAGCGAGCAGACTGTAGAAGCAACACAGATGCTGGGACAGACCCCAGTTTCAGGCTCCAGACATCTGGGCACCTTCCCTGCCAGAGGAGAAGTGACCACCTGGGAGGGCTCTGACTGCCAGAGCAGGTGAGGGAACCATCTTGTGTCCTGGGTCCCTCAGAGAACAGTCTGTGCAGGTGAGCGCAAAGACTGCAGAGGCAACACATCTTCTGGGACAGGCCCTGCTTTGGGCCTTCATCTTCAGCCAGTTGGCAGGTCTGAACGCCAGACCTCTGTGCACCTTCCCTGCAAGAGGAGAGCTTGCCTGCAGAGAGTACTCTGACCACTGAGACTCAGGAGCAAGCTGGACTCCCAGGACTTCTGACAGATGCTAACAAATCACAGGAGGAACAGGCTCCAGACAGAGACAGCTATAACAACTAACACCAGAGATTACCAGATGGTGAAAGGCAAATGTAAGAATCTTGCCAACAGAAACCAAGACCGCTCACCATCATCAGAACCCAGCACTCCCATCTCAGCCAGTCCTGGATACTGCAACACACCGGAAGAGCAAGATTCAGATTCAAAATCATATCTCATGATGCTGGTAGAGGACCTTAAGAAGGGCATTAATAACTCACTTAAAGAAATACAGGACGAGGCTCGAGAGCTGCCAAGTGGGGGGAAGCATGGCCAAGCCTTGTGGGGTCCGCTTGAGTGGAGAAGCCCGAAAACAGGTGGATGTCTTCAGACAAAATCTTTTCCAGGAGGCTGATGACTTCCTCTGCACTTTCTTGCCACGGAAAATCATATCCCTGAGTCAGCTCTTGCAGGAGGATTCCCTCAATGTGGCCGACCTCTCCTCCCTCCGGGCTCCTCTGGACATCCCTATCCCAGATCCTCCACCCAAGGATGACGAGATGGAAACAGACAAGCAGGAGAAGAAGGAAGTCCCTAAGTGTGGCTACCTCCCGGGGAACGAGAAGCTTCTGGCCTTGCTTGCTTTGGTTAAGCCAGAAGTCTGGACTCTCAAAGAGAAGTGCATTCTGGTAATCACGTGGATCCAGCACCTGATCCCCAAGATTGAGGATGGAAATGATTTTGGGGTGGCAATTCAGGAGAAGGTGCTGGAGAGAGTGAATGCTGTCAAGACCAAAGTAGAAGCTTTCCAGACAACTATTTCCAAGTACTTCTCAGAACGAGGGGATGCTGTAGCCAAGGCTTCCAAGGATACCCATGTAATGGATTACCGGGCCTTGGTGCATGAGCGAGATGAAGCAGCCTATGGGGCGCTTAGGGCCATGGTGCTGGACCTGAGGGCCTTCTATGCTGAGCTTTATCATATCATCAGCAGCAACCTAGAGAAAATCGTCAACCCGAAGGGTGAAGAAAAGCCATCGATGTACTGAGCTAAGGATTAGAAGGAAAATAAATGATTTATACTTTATGTATATAAAAAAAAAGAAAGAAATACAGGACAACACTGCTAAACAGGTAGAAATCCTTAAAGAGGAAACAGAAAATTCCCTTAAAATATTAAAGGAAAACACAACCAAACAGGTGATAGAATTAACAAAACGAATCAAGATATGAAAAGGGAAGTAGAAACAATAAAGAAAACCCAAAGTGAGACAAGTCTGGAGATAGAAACCCTAGGAAAGAAATCAGGAACCATAGATTCGAGCATCAGCAACAGAATACAAAAGATGGAAGAGAGAATCTCAGGTGCAGAAGATTCCATAGAGAACATGGGCACAAGAATCAAAGAAAATGCAAAATGCAAAAAGATCCTAATTCAAAACATCCAGGAAATACAGAACACAATGAGAAGACCAAACCTAGGGATAATAGGAGTAGATGAGAATGAAAAATTTTCAACTTAAAGGGCCAGCAAATATCTTCAACAAAATTATAAAAGAAAACTTCCCAAACCTAAAGAAAAAGATGCCCATGAACAAACAAGAAGCCTACAGAACTCCAAATAGACTGCACCAGAAAAGAAATTCCTCCAGACACATAATCAGAATAACAAATGCACTAAATAAAGATAGAATATTAAAAGCAGTAATGGAAAAAGGTCAAGAAACATATAAAGGCAGGCCTATTGGAATTACACCAGACTTCTCACCAGAGAATATGAAAGCCAGAAGATCCTAGACAGATGTTATACAGACCCTAAGAGAACACAAATGTCAGCCCAGGCTACTATACCCAGCAAAACTCTCAATTACCGTAGATGTAGAAACCAAAGTATTCTATAACAAAACCAAATTCACACAATATCTTTCCACGAATCCAGCCCTTCAAAGGATATTAACGGGAAAACGCCAACGCAAGGACAGAAACTATACCCTAGAAAAAGCAAGAAAGTAATCCTTCAACAAACCTAAAAGAAGACAGCCCCAAGAACAGAATCTCAACTTTAACAACAAAAATAACAGGAAGCAACAATTACTTTTCTTTAATTTCTCTTAACATCAATGGACTCAATCCCCCAGTAAAAAGACATAGACTAACGGACTGGCTACACAAACAGGATTCAACACTTTGCTGCTTACAGGAAACCCACCTCAGGGAAAAAGACAGACACGACCTCAGAGTGAAAGGCTGGAAAACAATTTTCCAAGCAAATGGTCCAAAGAAACAAGCTGGAGTAGCCATGCTAATACTGAATTAAATTAACTTCCAAAACAAAGTTATCAAAAAAGACAAGGAGGGGCACTTCATACTCACAAAAGGTAAAATCTACCAAGATGAACTCTCAATTCTGAATATCTATGCTCCAAATGCAAGGGCAGCCACATTCATTAAAGAAACTTTAGTAAAGCTCAAAGCACACATTGCACCTCACACAATAATAGTGGGAGACTTCAACACCCCACTCTCACCAATGGACAGATCCTGGAAACAGAAACTAAATAGAGACACATGGACACTAGCCAAAGTTATGAAACAAATGGATTTAATAGACATCTACAGAACATTTTATCCTAAAACAAAAGGATATATCTTCTTCTCAGCACCACAATTTGAGGTACATCCTCAAAAATTGGCCATATAATCAGTCACAAAACAGGCCTTAACAGATACAAAAAAAAATTGAAATTATCCCATGCATCCTATCAGATCACCACAGAACAAGACTGATCTTCAATAACGGCATACATAATAGAAAGCCAACATTCACCTGGAAACTGAACAACAGTCTATTCAATGATACCTTGGTCAAGAAAGAAATAAAGAAAGAAATTAAAGACTTTTTAGAGTTTAATGAAAATGAAGCCACAACATACCCAAACTTATGGACACAATGAAGGCAGTCCTAAAAGGAAAACTTATAGAACTGAAGGCCTACAAAAAGAAACTAGAGAGAGCATACAATAGCAGCCTGACAGCACACCTAGAAGCTCTAGAACTAAAGGAAACAAATTTACCCTAGCAAACACAGAAGTGGATGCTCACAGTCAGCTATTGTTTGGATGACAGGGCCCACAGTGGAGGCACTAGAGAAAGTACCCAAGGAGCTAAAGGGATCTGCAACCCTGTAGGTGGAACAACAATATGAACTAACCAGTACCCCCTGGAGCTCGTGTCTCTAGCTGCATATGAATCAGAAGATGACCTAGTCAGCCATCAGTGGAAAGAGAGGCCCATTGGTCGTGCAAACTTTATATGTCTCAGTACAGGGGTACACCAGGGCCAAGAAGTGGGAGTGGGTAGGTAGGAGAGTGGGGGCGAGGGTACGGGGGACTTTTGGGATAGCATTGGAAATGTAAATGAGGAAAATACCTAATAAAAAATTTAAAAAACTAAAAAGAAAGAAAGAAAACTAATCACATATGGAAAAATAAAGACAGCACTTTCAGCAAATGGTACTGGCACATCTGGCAGTTACCATGTAGAAGAATGCAAATTGATCCATTCTTATCTCCTTGTACAGAGCTCAAGTCTAAGTGGATCAAAGAATTCCACATAAAACCAGAGACACTTAAATTTCTAGAGGAGAAAGAGGCGAAAAGCCTCAAAGATATGGGCACTGGAGAAAAATTCCTAAACAGAACAGCAATGGTTTGTGCTGTAAGATCAAGAATCTACAAATGGGACCTCATGAAATTGCAAAGCTTCTGTAAGGCAAAAGACATTATCAATAAGACAAAAAGGCCACCAACACATTGGGAAAGGATTTTTACCAAGCCTAAATCTGATAGGGGACTAATATCCAATATATGCAAAGAGCTCAAGAAGCTGGACTCTAGAAATTCAAATAACCCCATTTAAAAATGGGGTACAGAGCTAAACAAATAATTCTCAAGTGAGGAATACCAAATGGCTGAGAAGCACCTGAAAAAATGCTCAGCATCCTTAATCATCAGGAAAATACAAATCAAACCACCTTGAGATTCCACCTCACTCCAGTCAGAATGGCTAAGATCAAAAGTTCAGGTGACAGCAGATGCTGGTGAGGATGTGGTGAAAAAGGAGCACTCCTCCATTGCTGGTGGAATGCAAGCCTGCATAAACACTCTGGAAATCAGTAAGGTGGTTCCTCAGAAAACTGGATATAATACTACCGGAAGAAGGAGCAATCCCTCTCCTGATCATATATCCAGAAGATATTCCAATTGGTAATAAGGACACATGCTCCAATACGTTCATAGTAGCATTATTTATAATAGCCAGAAGCTGGAAAGAACCCAGATGTCCCTCATTAGAGGAATGGATGCAGAAAATGTTGTACATTATGGAGTACTACTCAGCTATTAGAAACAATGAATTTAGGAAATTCTTGGGCAAATGGATTTATCTGTAGGATATCGTCCTGAGTGAGGTAACCCAATAACAAAAGAAGTCACTTGATATGCACTCACTGATAAGTGGATATTAGCCCAGAAACATAGAATATCCAAGATACAATTTGCAAAACACAAGAAAATCAAGAAGAAGGAAGTCCAAAGTGTGGATCCTTCATTCTTCCTTAGAATAGGGAACAAAATACCCATGAAAGGAGTTACAGAGACAAAGTTGGAGCTGAGACGAAAGGATAGACCATTCAGAGATTACTTCACCCAGGGATCCACCCAGACACTATTGCATACTCCACCAAGATTTTGCTGAAAGGACCCTGATATAGCTGTCTCTTTTGAGGCTATGCCAGTGCCTGGCAAACACAGAAGTGGATGCTCACAGTCATCTATAGGATGGAACTCAGGGCCCCCAATGGAGGAGCTAGAGAAAGTATCGAAGCAGCTAAAGGGGTCTGCAACCTTATAGGTGGAACAACAATATGAAATAACCGGTACACCCCGGAGCTCATGTCTCTAACTGTATATGTAGAAGATGGCCTAGTCCACCATCATTGGGAAGAGAGGTCCCTTGGTATTGCAAACTTTATATGCCCCAGTACATGGGAATGCCAGGGCCAAAAATTGGGAGTGTGTGGGTAGGGGAGCAGGGTGGGAGGGAGGGTATAGGGAACTTTCAGGATAGCATTTTTAATATAAATAAAGAAAATATCTAATTTAAAAAGGCAAAAAAGATACAAAATAAATACTAAATAAATAAATAAATAAATAAAGTACCATTATGAGAATATGTGGTTGTGTACGTCTGACTTTAAATACTTCATCTAATTAAACTGAGATCTTTTGTCCCAAGAAGATTCCCCAAACAGTGCCACACTCTTCTAAGAAGAAGAAGTTAGCAGACTGTGTAACCATTGGTGTTTTTCTGTAGCTGCATCAGTTTGAGAATAATGACACAGAGGTTGTTTATTCATGAATTAATGACTATACCTTAGCTCAGCTTGTTCTCCAACTCGCTTATAACTAAATTAACCTGTTTATCCGATTCTGTCTGAAATGTGACTGGTTGCCTCTTCTCACACAGCTTCCTCCACAACCTGGTGGTGAATCTCTTCAGCCTCACTCTTTCCCAGAGCTCCTTTTTCTCTGCCAGTTGTCTCACCCATTTTTCCTGCCTCTCTATGCGCCATTCAGCTCTTTGTGGATAGATGATGCTTTGACACCATGCACAAGAGCTAATTGACACAATCCTCTCTTGAACTTCGTTGGGGGTTTGGGAAGTACAGGGGTCACGTTCCCAGCACACATCTCCACATTAGGTGGTATGGCCTTAGACATAATAGGCACACAACACATGGGATAATGACCATTGTCGATGCTTCCTCCAGGAAGAGCTGAGGAAAGCATGGATAAGTAAACACACCTGGAGATCTGTACAGACACAGACATTGTATTCCACAGCCTTCACCAGTCAACGGGATGAGTTTGGAATTTGGGCTGTAGGCAACACAGGCTCTAATTAAATTGTCATTTCCTGTGATATGGTAAAGGCTCAACAACATCTTAAAATCACAACTCCTGCTCAACACCAGGTGCTTAACATAAGAGCCTATAATCTCTTCCTCAACTTACTTCTCCTTTCTCTTCCTCTTTCCTCTCTTCCTATTCCACTTGCTTTTCTTCTTCGTCCTCTTCATTCTTCTCCCCTCTTCTGTCCTTACTTCTCCCCCTGCTTCTGTCTTTCATTTGCCCACTCACTTGTGAGACTTAGCAAACACAGTATCTACAGGGCAGTCTTGCAGCCTGGAAATCTTTGGAAGAGTTGGTATTACGGCTTTTGTCCAAACAACAAGAATTCCCTCCTTTTTCTTTCCTAAGGAATGACAAGGGTTTTGCTGTCTAAGTTTTTGTTTGTTTGTCTTTGGTTTTTGTTTTTGTTTGCTTGTTTTTTTTTTTCTCTAAGGACTTCAAATGATTAAAAAGGGGCATTTACAGTAGAAGAGGTCATCTGACATATTCAAAGCCTTCTCCTGTAGAGTCTCTTGTGCAATGCATGGAAGCATCACCTGTCAGTAAAATGCTGCTGGCCAATGAACAAAAGGCAGGAAGTAATAAATGAGAGTTTCAGTAGAAAGGAATGGAATTCTGGGAGACAGAGAGAGAGTGGGAGGTTTTTGTCAGAACACTGAGGAATGCAAATGCATGAACCTGGGAATAGGTAACTAGCCACATGGCAGGACTTAGAACAGAATAAGTGGGAAAACTAAGTTGTGAGCTAGTTGAGAAGCAATCCCAAACTTTTGGCCTACACATTGATTCATATACAGTAAGTCTCACTTGCTATTTCTGAAAATAAAGAGGCCAGATGGGAAAGCTTACTTTTCTTTTGGCCCACTGAATGTCTGGCAAGAACTTTCTTGAATAGCCACTTCCCAACCCACTGTGGTTCAACAATTCCAGGCAGGGGCAGGTAACAAAGAAAGTACTCCAGAGAGGTTGTTTGGAAATAGCTCTTATAAGAAGCCCTGGCTGTGCAGAAAAACCAGCTCTTCAACTGTAGCCTCAGTGCATGAAGCTGGACTCAGTTTCTGAGCCATGAAAGAGCCTGGCTATCCTTGAAAGAGAGAGCAATGGAGGCCTGTGAGCTAACCCAGAGGGTGGAGCTGCACTCTCAGGACAAAAGCCTATCTGAGGGGGCTCATGTTAGCCAGACACCTTGTGGCTTGATGACCCAGCTCCTGTGGGCCCAACACCTTCCCTGAGTTAGGGAATGGTCTACATCCAGTGAGGTAGGTCCCAGTTACAGGTAGTAGACAGAAACACCTCTTCTCTGAGAGTAAAAAGTCTTGAGGCCAGTGCAGGAGCAGAATTTCTGATAAGGTAAAAACCTGTTTCAAGTTTTCCTTAACAAGTGGAGCAGAGGCTGTCTAGGCCTCTATTCCCTGCCATTGGATCCCTGTCTTCCCCCACCCCCCACCCCCCAAATCTGGACTGCCTGGTTGGGCTTCAGCAGGAGAGCATGTGCCTAATCCTGCTGGCACTAGATGTTTCACGGTGGGTGGGACCCAAGGGGGACTCCACTTCTCTTAGTAGAAGGGGAGGGAGCATTGAGAGGAGGAATTTGTAAGGGTGGGATGGGAAGAGAGGAGGAACGGGCTGTGATATGGGTATAAAGTGAATAAAAAATAAATACACTAAAATATTTGAAGTTAAAATTAAAACAAAAAAGGGAAAAGACTGAATATAAACATCACAGATAAATATAAATAGTCTGATTTTGATAAAATTAAGTCCTTTAAGAGAGAATTAAATAAATTAAAAGGAATAAGCCTCATACAGATTGAAATATAATTTAGAGAAAATTAAATACAGAAAAAGATATTAATTTTAGAAAATGTTAAGAGCAATATTAAAATCAATTCCTCAGAGGAAAGAATTTAGAGAAAATTAAATACAAAAATTAAGTTTAGATATCATTCAGAAATAAATAAATAAATACACATAGAAGAAAACGTTCCCCCCCAAAAACATTCTAGAGAAAGGAGAGAGAAGAAACAAGGTGGAGTCTAAAAACAAAGAAAAGAAAAAGAAAAATTTGATAGAATATCTATTAAAAAGAAATAGGTAATATAAGATGAAGTCTCCAGAGAAAGGAGAGAAAGAGAAAAATTCCCCAATGGAAGGCAAAAAAAGAAAACAGTGGTAATATCTCCAAAGAAAGAAACAAGAAAGAGAAATAAAATAGGATCTTCAGAAAAACAAAAGAGAAAAAAATTTAAAGTAAGGTCTTCAAAGAAATGGGAAAATTAAAATAATTTTTAAAATATGCTATGTAAAAAATGGAAAACTCTGCAGAAGAGAACACTAGGTCCCCTGTGGCTTTGCTTTGACTGTTAACATAAAAATACTTATATGTTCAATAGTGATTACAATTTTATAAATCCTCTTTAAGGAAGATCAAAATAAAGCAAACTTACGTTTTTAAAGAAGGACTTAAAGATTATAGGCCATAGAACAGAGGTTGGGAGAGCCTAAAGATCAAAATAAAGAACATTCAAATGAATTCAATCCAGAACCTACTAAAACAACACAAGAGTAGTAGTAGATTGGAAAATGGGGGGGGGGGGGATTAAAGGTTAGAATGACAACCAACCAATAGGAATACAATATTCTGAACTGAGCATCCTGATTCTATGTGATGATGCGACCTCAGGATGATGTCAAACAATAGCATATGGGTTCCAATTTGTAGAATTTCAAAATCTAAAATATGGACATATGTTGATACACCATTCTATTGATACACAATCAGATTTTCAATGGACTTCTTCTGAAAAGGATGATTCTGGGATCATAACTTTAATAGAGATGATGGCATTCTTGGAGATTCCTTTACAGACTGAGGCTGAAAATGTTTCAGCAAATGTATCCATTAGATTACAACAGTGTTTCATACATCATGACATAGAACATGTTAGAACCATACCTTACAATCCTACATGACCAACAATTATGAAGAGATCTAACAAGACTTTAAAGAAAATGCTCATGGAACAAAAGGGAAATATAAGATCAACCAAGATAGATTGAATAATACTTTATTGACTTTAAAGTTTTTAAATGTCAATGAGACAGATAACACAGCTATGAAAATACACTGGGTTTTGGAAGGAACTTGTAGGCTTAGATTTTTCAAAACCTATCTTAATAAAGGTTCCTAAATGCTTCACCCTTCCTTATAGCCCACTGAACAAAGGGGCAGAAGATGTCTAATAGGACAAATGGGTTGTGGACCTGTTTAGAAGTAGTTCTCTGAGGCGATTCTAATCTCCATTGTCAGCAGTTGAGTCCACTAGCATAACACCAACATGAATCAGCAGTGGCAATCTAGTCCATGAATAAGTAGTACAGGCTCAATCCAGAAGAAACCACCAAGCTCCCACACCTACATTGTGTCCTGAACATGAATGTCAGTATGTGGAGGGATGTGCCCTCCCATACTTCTAAAACACACCCCAGACTCCCTATAGAAAAAGAGCACTGCCCCACTTTAGCTCAGACTCTAATCTGCTTCTGTGTGCTCCAATACTTCACAGAGGAAAGCTGTTGCTGACACCTTGAAGAAAGAAGTTGTCAGGAGCTAGCACGGACGGCGAAGGGAAGCTAGACAGTCCATGGTGGCAAACATGGCTCTGCCAGGCCTTGCCCTTCTCCTCCATTCCCTCTGCCTTGCTAAAAACAAACAAACAAACAAACAAAACCCATTAGATTCTATTCCTAAAGCAAGCCACCAAGGCCTATCTTGTTTATTTGACCACTTCTTCTTCCTGGGGTCAACTACCAAGGTGTAGTTATCAAAGAATTGATGTCCAGTAATCAAAAGCCCCTTTTGGCTCCCCTAATTAATATGCACAATTAAAATTAAACACTTCAACCTAACACTGGGTTTCCCTGTTTGCCCTTATACACTGCCATTTATCTATGAGCCACATGTGCCTCCTCTATCCAGAGGTAAAGCTTTGTCCCACTCGGGGACAAATACCCTTTCCCATTCTCCTTTGTTCCCTTCCCGTCCTTGTTCCATGTGTCCCCTGTGTCTGTTTTCTAGTCCCTGCCCTCTGACCCTATGGGACAAATGAATCTCTTTTGTGCTGAGGACTTGGTCTTGGGGGGTCCCTAGCCAACACCCTTTCATCTTGTCCTTGATGAAGTCTGACCCTGAGGATGGGAGTCTCCTGGTCCTAGTTAAAGGTACACATCTCTGCCCACTGATACAATATGCTTCTGCCTACTCAGACTGTGGCATATTGCTAGCAACTCCTCACCCTGATTATGGTGTATTTAGTCCATTGACAGGTTAGAATGACTGGAAAAGTAGAACCTATGAGAAAGGGGCTGATGTCTCCAGGCTGTGTCTCTGATATTCTGGAGACAAAGTTATCACTTTCCCCCTACCACACACATCCTGTCACATTCTTACTTTTGTCTTATCTAAGCCCTGAACATAACTCCTCCTTGGTTTCATTGTCACAACGCAATTCTAGGAGCTGAAGAACTGGGGTACAGCAGCTGACTTCGTCATGCTTAGAGCCCTGACTCAGGTTTCTGTGCTAACTTATCTCAAGAAGAGGAGGAGACAGAGGAGAACAGCCACCTTTGCCTCTGGATAGCTGCCAGGGAAACTTATACTTTAGAGCCTTGATTTTATAGTGAGTTGAGACCAGAAAAGAGTGAGTCAGGGTCACACAAGGGAAACGGAGTCTGTCAAAAATCAAATCCGCTCACCTCAGAGCTAGGACACCCCCATTTCTATGAGAGGAACACTCGGGTACATTCTTTAGTTACAATGGAAATCCTGGGAGACCATCATCCTGGAGCAACCAACAGTACAAGGAACCATGTGTGCTGCATATATGTGCGTGGAAGTGTTCCCATGGTGCTTGCCTTTTGTGTTTGCAGAGGGTTCAGACTACATGCATGTGTGCTTGTGTGTAACTGATGACACAATACTCGTAGCTACATATCAGCCTCTAAAGTAAACAGTGAGGTGTGAAGAGCTTGAGTTCAGCAGGTTCTAAGGCCAGTGAAATGCTGTGGTAAATGAGTAATGGCCAATTGGCTGTGAGGAGAAGAATGTTGAACACAGGACAGAAAGGACAACACAGAGACTACAGTCACATACTTCATATCCCAAGAAAGTAAAGAGAGAAAGGCCTGGCATGTGCCTTTTGTAATGGTTATCTTTTCTATGTCTTTCTATAGTAAATCCATGATTAACCAAGAAGGCAAAAGGCTTACTGTAAACATGATAGCTTGGAAACCTTTCAGCTCTCAGTAGTTACAAACAGGCAGTAACTGTGTGAAAGTCTGTGGTTGTAGCTAACCTCATTGTAAACAATAAGTGATTACAGACTCTTCCCAGTGGTCCAACAACATCTTGCTAACAGGAATCTATAGTGGCAGTTCCTTCGGAGGTCCAGCCAGCAATTTACCAATGCAGATGTGGTTGCTTGAGACCAATCATCAAACTGAGCTCAGAGAAGCTGGTGGGGGAGCTGGTAGGAACACTGGAGGAGCAGAGAAGGACTACAATCCCATTGGAAGAACAACACAGTCTGGTTCTTCCAGACTCTAGACCACCAAGCAAGGAAGGGATCCATGGATCCAAATATATATGTAGCAGAGGACAGCCTTGCCTGACAGCAATGGGAGGGGAGGCCCTTGGTCCCAGGGAGGTGTGGTGCCCCACAGTAGGGAGATGCTGGAGCACTGGGCAGGAGAGTGTGGATGGGTTGGAGAGTAACCTCATAGTGGACAAGAGGAGGGAGAAGGGCAGATGTGGGATGGGGGGTTGGTGGAGGTATAACGGAAAAGTGGGATATCATGGGATGGGGGTGGGGGTGTTGGTGAAGTGGGTAACTCGGAAGTAGAATATACATTTGACATGTAAACGAGTGGAATAATTAATAAAAAAAGGAAAGAAATGAGAATTTTTAAAAACAGCAGACTCAGCAAAGAAATATATATATATGTAAAAAGAATAAAAGAAAAGATAGAAAACAAAAGTGTCACAAAGACCTAAGATTAGCTCAAGTTTGTGAACATCTGATGTCTTTGTGTATAAATGTGTGTGCAACATTGTGGGTGTGGAAAGACATATTTTTGGGCTTGGGTGGCTATTACATTGAATACATATTGAATACTTTGAGTAGTTCTTGCTTATTTCACTACATTGTTAAGGACAGTCACTGTAAACCCTTCCCATCAGAAACTGGGAGCACCAGCCAGGGGTCAGCCAAGGTCCAGCTGAGGATGTGGAATACTGCCAGCTCTGCACAGGACCTACCGAATGGGAGGTGAGCAAACCAAGCCCTGGCCAGTGAGCACTGTCTGCCCCACCTTCCAGCAAGCCTCAAGTCAGGAGGGTTCCAACCTCAGCAAATAAATGCAGCTACCCAGTGAAATAAGAACACTCCAGGGCAGGGCATTTGCATGCATGGGTGAGACTCCAGGCCCCAGGCTCTGAACTGAGAAGGAAAATGTCAGCTCTGCTGGGGATTTGTGAGCTACAGATGATGAAAGTCTCAAGGGAGGCTGGAGGTCTGAAGAAAAAAAATCCAAGATAAGCACTCACAGGTCTTCAACGTGGAACAGAAATATCTGAACACACACACACACACATCCATATCTCATCTTTCTTCACCCAACTTTGTTCCATAAGGTCCCAGGAATTTTAAAGATCCCTACAGGTTGGAATCCAGTGTCCTCCTGTGTCTATCCTTTAATTACTCCACCCAGGACTGAGCTCAGGAGAGCCACTCATAAATTACCCACTTCCACATCCTGTTTATATTTCTAAGAGCAGGAAATGGTACAGACCTTTCAAAACCATAGTTCTGAAAGCCTGAGCAACCTTTGAGTGACAAAGTGTCGCTGCCTTCTAATTAAGATATCACAGTGGAGAATTATGAATGATGTGTGTCATTTTCTGTGTATTGATCTCAGAAATTTATGACTAAATACATAATGTCACTATGGATAATGTTACTATTGTGATCATTAAAAAAAAGGAATTTAAGAATATGTTCTATGTGGGTGTGGGGAAAGGGGATGCATGTGTGGTCCCAGGTCAATGCATCCCTTCCCCCTGAGAGACTAGTCAACAATGGGATAAAATAGAACAGAGTTATTTAGGGCATGGTGATCCTATCAGATCACCATGGACTCAGGCTGATCTTCAATAACAAAATAAATAATAGAAAGCCAACATTCACGTAAAAACTGAACAACACTCTTCTCAATGATACCCTAGTCAAGGAAGGAATAAAGAAAGAAATTAAGGACTTTTTGGAGTTTAATGAAAATGAAGCCACAACATACCCAAACTTATGGGACACAATGAAAGCATTTCTAAGAGAAAAACTCATAGCTCTGAGTGCCTCCAAAAAGAAACTAGAGAGAGCATACATTAGCAGCTTGACAACACACATAAAAGCTCTAAAACAAAAGGAAGCAAATTATTAACCCAAGAGGAGTAGAATGCAGGAAATAATCAAACTCCGGGGCAAAAACAACCAAATGGAAACAAGAAGAACTATTCAGAGGATCAACCAATTGAGGAGCTGGTTCTTTGAGAAAATCAACAAGATAGACAAACCATTAGCCAGACTCACTAGAGGGCACAGGGAAAGCATTCTAATTAACAAAATCAGAAATGAAAAGGGAGACATAACAACAGATCCTGAAGAAATCCAAAACACCATCAGATCCTTCTACAAAAGGCTATACTCAACAAAACTGGAGAACCTGGATGAAATKGAGAAGTTTCTAGACAGATACCAGGTACCAAATTTGAATCAAGATCAGGTTAATGATCTAAACAGCCCGATATCCCCCAAAGAAATAGAGGCAGTCATTAATAGTCTCCCAACCAAAAAAAGCCCAGGACCAGATGGGTTTAGTGCAGAGTTCTATCAGACCTTCAMAGAAGATCTAATCCCAGTTCTGCACAAACTATTCCACAAACTAGAAACAGAAGGTACTCTACCCAACTCATTCTATGAAGCCACAATTACTCTGATACCTAAACCACAAAAAGACCCCACAAAGATAGAGAACTTCAGACCAATATCCCTTATGAATATTGATGCAAAAATCCTCAATAAAGTTCTTGCTAACCGAATCCAAGAACACATCAAAACAATCATCCATCCTGACCAAGTAGGTTTCATCCCAGGGATGCAGGGATGGTTCAATATACGGAAATCCATCAACATAATCCAGTATATAAACAAACTCAAAGACAAAACCCACATGATCATCTCGTTAGATGCTGAGAAAGCRTTTGACAAAATCCAACACCCATTCATGATAAAAGTCTTGGAAAGATCAGGAATTCAAGGCCCATACCTAAACATGATAAAAGCAATCTACAGCAAACCAGTAGCCAGCATCAAAGTAAATGGTGAGAAGCTTGAAGCAATCCCACTAAAATCAGGGACCAGACAAGGCTGTCCACTCTCTCCATACCTATTCAACATTGTACTTGAAGTCCTAGCCAGAGCAATTAGACAACAAAAGGAGATCAAGGGGATACAAATTGGAAAGGAAGAAGTCAAATTATCACTTTTTGCATATGATATGATAGTATATATAAGTGACCCTAAAAATTCCACCAGAGAACTCCTAAGCCTGATAAACAGCTTCAGTGAAGTAGCTGGATATAAAATTAACTCAAACAAGTCAATGGCCTTTCTCTACACAAAGGACAAACAGGCTGAGAAAGAAATTAGGGAAACAACACCCTTCTCAATAGCCACAAATAATATAAAATACCTAGGCGTGACTCTAACTAAGGAAGTGAAAGATCTCTTTGACAAGAACTTCAAGTCTCTGAAGAAAGAAATTAAAGAAGATCTCAGAAGATGGAAAGATCTCCCATGCTCATGGATCGGCAGGATCAATATAGTAAAAATGGCTATCTTGCCAAAAGCAATCTACAGATTCAATGCAATCCCCATCAAAATTCCAACTCAATTCTTCAACGAATTAGAAAGGGCAATCGGCAGATTCATCTGGAATAACAAAAAACCTAGGATAGCAAAAACTCTTCTCAAGGATAAAAGAACCTCTGGTGGAATCACCATGCCCGACCTAAAGATGTACTACAGAGCAATTGTGATAAAAAACTGCATGGTACTGGTATAATGACAGACAAGTAGACCAATGGAACAGAATTGAAGACCCAGAGATGAACCCACACACCTATGGTCACTTGATCTTTGACAAGGGAGCTAAAACCATCAAGTGGAAAAAAGACAGCATTTTCAACAAATGGTGCTGGCACAACTGGCTTTTATCATGTAGAAGATTTCGAATTGATCCAGTTCTATCTCCTTGTACTAAGGTCAAATCTAAGTGGATTAAGGATCTCCACATAAAACCAGAGACACTGAAACTTATAGAGGAGAAAGTAGGGAAAAGCCTCGAAGATATGGGTACAGGGGAAAAATTCCTGAATAGAACAGCAATGGCTTGTGCTGTAAGATCTAGAATCGATAAATGGGACCTCATAAAATTGCAAAGCTTCTGCAAGGCAAAAGACCGTCAATAAGACAAAAAGACCACCAACAGATTGGGAAAGGATCTTTACCTATCCCAAATCGGACAGGGGACTAATATCCAATATATATAAAGAACACAAGAAGGTAGACTCCATAAAATCAAATAACCCCATTAAAAAATGGGGCTCAGAACTGAACAAAGATTTCTCACCCGAGGAATACCGAATGGCAGAGAAGCACCTGAAAAAATGTTCAACATCTTTAATCATCACGGAAATGCAAATCAAAACAACCCTGAGATTCCACCTCACACCAATCAGAATGGCTAAGATGAAAAATTCAGGTGACAGCAGATGCTGGCGAGGATGTGGAGAAAGGGGAACACTCCTCCATTGTTGGTGGGATTGCAAGCTTGTACAACCACTCTGGAAATCAGTTTGGCGGTTCCTCAGAAAATTGGACATAGTACTACTGGAAGATCCAGCAATACCTCTTCTGGGCATATATCCAGAAGATGCCCCAGCCGATAAGAAGGACACATGCTCCACTATGTTCATAGCAGCCTTATTTATAATAGCCAGAAGCTGGAAAGAACCCAGATGCCCCTCAACAGAGGAATGGATACAGAAAATGTGGTACATTTACACAATGGAGTACTACTCAGCTATTAAAAACAATGAATTTATGAAATTCCTAGCCAAATGGATGGACCTGGAGGGCATCATCCTGAGTGAGGTAACCCAATCACAAAGGAACTCTCACAATATGTACTCACTGATAAGTGGATATTAGCCCAGAAACTTAGGATACCCAAGATATAAGATATAATTTGCTAAAAACATTAAACTCAAGAGAACGAAGACCAAAGTGTGGACACTTTGCCCCTTCTTAGAATAGGAAACAAAACACCCATGGAAGGAGTTACAGAGACAAAATCTGGAAGTGTGACGAAAGGATGGACCATCTAGTGATTGCCATATCCAGAGATCCATCCCATGATCAGCTTCCAAATGCTGACACCATTGTATACACTAGCAAGATTTTGCTGAAAGGACCCAGATATAGCTGTCTCTTGTGAGACTATGCCAGGGCCTACCAAACACAGAAGTGGATGCTCACAGTCAACTATTGAATGGACCACAGGGTCCCCAATGGAGGAACTAGAGAAAGCACCCAAGGAACTAAAGGGAACTGCAACCTTATAGGTGGAACAACAATATGAACTAAGCAGTACGCCGGAGCTCATATCTCTAGCTGCATATGTATCAAAAGATGGCCTAGTCGGCCATCACTGCAAAGAGAGGCCCATTGGACTTGCAAACTTTATATGCCCCAGTACAGGGGAACGCCAGGGCCAAAAAGGGGGAGTGGGTGGGTAGGGGAGTGGGGGGGTTATGGGGGACTTTTGGTATAGCATTGGAAATGTAAATGAGCTAAATACCTAATAAAAATGGAAAAAAAAAAGAAAGAGAAACTCAGACCAATTTCCCTTAGGAATATTGATACAAACACACTCAATAAAATTCTCTCAAAATGGATCCAAGAACACATCAAAATGATCATTCACCACATTCAAGTAGGCTTCATCCCAGGATGTTTCAATATATGGAAATCCAACAACGTAATCTACCACATAAACAAACTGAAAGGAAAAAAACTGCATGATGATTTCATTAGATAATGAAAAAATTTTGACAAAATTCAACATCCCTTCATGTTAAAAGTCTTGGAAAGATCAGAAATTCAAGGCTCATACCTAAATATAGTGAAAGCAATATACACCAAACCAGGAGGCAACATCAAACTAAATGGAGAGAAACTTGAAGCAATTCCACTAAAACCAGAGACTATCTATTCCCTAACTATTAAATATAGTACTTGGAATTCTAGCTAGAGCAATTAGACAAAAAGAAGAGAAAAAAGAAAAAAATAGGTCAAAGGGATACAAATTGGAAAGGAAGAACTCTACATATCAGGATTTGCAGATGTCATGATAGGAAACTTAAGGGACCCCAAAAATTCCACCTGAGAACTCCTGCAGCTGGTTAACAACTGCCCAAGCTATTTCTACAAGAATGGGAGGCGAGATTAAACAGGCTACCTGAGAAGCTTTGCTTACAGGCAGTCTCCCTGCTTGCTTGCTTGCTTGCTTGCTTGCTTGCTTGCCTGGTTGGCTATGGTACCTGGTGGAGGTCTGGTAGAGAACCAAGCCTCGCCCAAACCCAGACAAGAATGAGTTAATTTACCCAAAATGTTAACTTTGTGGGCTCTCCCTGTATAATCCTTCAGCTGACAATAGCTGGGGCCTCAGTTAGAAAAAGCTCTGGTTTTGTCTAAGCCAGTATCTTTTTAATTTTAAAAAAGGGGGGGGCTCTAATTTTACTTAAAGCAAAACTTAAATCAAGCTGCAAAATCTCTAAACCCAAGACCCACACCAGGACAGTTTTCCCAGGGGTAGAAGCCATCACATGAGTTAGCATTCTCCCAGAGGAATCCAGAGGGGCAGAACAGCTTGGCACCTTTGTGACCTTATCTAACCTGTGAATGTGGGAGTTGCCCCTTGATTCCTACAAACTAGCCATTTCCTGGAACTGAAATTGAAACCTACTCTGACTCCTCCTTGGGTGGTTTATATAAATAGGGCTTAGATCCTGGCAGAAAAGTGTAGAGAGCAAGGGCTGTGGGCAGTTCAGTAGGTGCCTTCGCCATCCTTGCAAGCCAGAGTATCTACCATGAACTGTGCTAAAGGGTCACCCCTCAGATACAATAAGGCCTTCTGTTGAACCTCAAACAACTTGACCCATCTAAAGGAGGCCTTATCTAAAGGAGAATATATGGAGTGGGACATTCCTTCTAGGCTCTGCCCAAAGTTACCTGGTAATAGCCATGTATGCCTCACTATAAAAGGGGTTGTTTCGCCTGCGAATGCTTGCGCACGCGCCCCCCCCCCCCACACACACACCTCACTCTTTTACTCACTCTTTTACCCTCTTACTCTCCTCGCTCTCTGTCCCTTCTCTCCCCAATCCCCTCCCTGTGCTTTTCCATGGGTTCATGGCTGGCCTCTACTCCTCTCTTCTCTGCTCCTCTCTCTCCTCTCTCTCCTCTGCTCCTCTCTCTCCTCTCTCCTCTCTCCTCTCTCCTCTCTCCTCTCTCCTCTCTCCTCTCTTCTCTG